>NC_058521.1:286908098-286943098 GCF_904849725.1 Hordeum vulgare subsp. vulgare | reverse complement strand
GTGCTTATCTGAATTTTGATGCTTATGTGCTTATCTGATTTTTTTTGTCTGAACTGTAGTTTGAATGATGATGTTTGGGAACTGAGGATTCACTTTGATTCTCAACCAAATATTAATATGAAGCTATGTAGCTCAGATGTTACATTTCTGAACCTGTATGAAGTGTTGCAAACACAAGGTTTTTATTTGTCAGATGAGTTATATCACATGAGGAATTTAGGACTAGCAGAGGAGAGAGGGAGCAGGGTTTAGATTTGATTGACACAAACATCAAACCATAGGAACTAAAAAAGGAATTGAACCACAATTTAGTTCTCAACTTGCTAGTGAGGGCAACAACAACTTATTTAGCAGCAAGTGCAGGAACTAGAGGGTAAATTAGCAGCAATAGTTTATGAACCACCTGTTCTTTATGATCTTAGTGAGCCTGCAGTTCTTGCTGTTGATCCAGAAGGTGTAGTTTTCCATAGCAGCCCTAGTCAGCTACTGCTTTTTGCACACAAGAGAGCATAAACTTCAGAAAGGACAATCTGAATGCTATAATGGAGGAGGCGCCAGTGTTTGAACAGTCACATAATAGTAGTGATGATGCATATGACAGTGATAGCAATTCAGATAACAGCTCACAATTAGGAGAGGAGGAAGAAGATGTAGATAAATCTAAAGATTCAGATGAAAATTCAGATGAGGAAATATTACATTATGAGGGTGACACTGATGTTGAGGATTTGTTTGAGCGGGAAGATGAGGTTGTTTTTGCAACAAAAGAGCCTCGAATGCAAAAATATCCAAAAAGGAGGAAGAAACTTGAATTAGGAGGAAAGGCCCCACTACTAGGTCACATTGTAGTGTGTTAGAGGATGTGATACCTGATTTCATTCCTTCAGAAGATGAAGAAGATGATTGCTTGTTGTTTGAGGATGATGATAATGGACATGAGGCACCCTCATTTGTGCTACCTAAAGGGAGGAAGAGTAGGGCCAAGAAAAGGAAACCAAGGATCTAGTACAATGAAAAACTTGAGCATCCACATCAGCAGTTATGTGTGTACATGTGCTTTAAAGATCAACATCAATTCAGAGAAGCTTTGTTGAGCTTGCACATCACACAGGCCAGAGACTTTAGGTATCACAAAAACTCAGACCAAAGGATCATTGCTTGTTGTAAGCAAGATCATTGCCAGTTTTTCATTGTTGTTGCAGTTATCAAAGGGGAGAAGACCTTTGCTATTAAGAAAATGAGGCTGGAGCACACTTGCCCTACCAATACAGAGAAATCAAGGATTGGTGCAAAGTGGCTAGCTAAGACCTATGAGTCATTGTTTAGGTCTGATCCTAGCACTGGCATAAACACTACGAGAGCACAAGAAGTAGTATCCTAGACTTGGGGATTATGCTCAGACCATCATGGATAAAAACCCTGGTAGTAGAGTTGTAGTCGCAATACTTACTTCTAAACCTACTACAAAAATACCACATCCAGCACCTAGGTTTCATGCTATGTTCTTCTACATCAATGGAGCAAGGGAGGGATTTCTGAATGGATGCAGACCATTCATTGTTAGTCATTCTTTTATTGTGCATCATTAATGTTAATTTTTTAGCAATGCTTTATAGACTTAAATTGTTTTGTGCTTTCCATGAATAGGTGTTGATGGATGCTTCATTAAGCTGAGAACTGGTGCTCAAATCCTTGCTGCCACTGGAAGAGATGGCAATAACAATATTTTCCCACTTGCATTTGCTATAATTGGACAGGAGGACACAGCTAACTGGTGTTGGTTTCCGCACCAATTGAAGTTATGTCTAGGAGGTGAAATAGGCAAAGTTGGTCCTTATACTATGATGTCTGATAGATAGAAGGTATGTGCTTTGCTGCATTTCTATTAAGTTCTGCATTTCTATTAAGTTCTGCATTTGTAGTTGTATAGTAGCTAAATTTAGGATGTGATGTGATCAGGGGCTGCTAAATGCAGTAAATGAAGTATTCCCAAACTGCCATCATAGATTTTGCCTTAGACATCTCTATGCAAATTTCCACAATGTTGGTTTTAGGGGGGAAGATCTAAAGAAATGCGTGGATAATGCCAGTTGTGCTTACAACCAACACAAGTTTAACATAGCCCTGAATGATCTAAAAAATGAGAGTGAGGAAGCTTGGAAGTGGCTGACTGGAATACCTAAGCACACATGGGCTAGGCATGCTTCTGACACTAACTGCAAGACAGACTTGGTTGTTAACAACCTGTCTGAGGTGTTCAACAATTATATCCTAGATTTTAGGAAAAAACCTATTAGGACTATGATTGATGGTATTAAGGACAAGCACATGGTGAGGTGGCATAGGAATAGAGAGAAAGGAAAGGCAGCTGTGTGGGAGATTACACCACATTATGCTGAGAAGCTAGGGGTGGAAAAGGAAAGGGATAGATACTGCAAACCAATCCAAGATGGTGTTAATTTATGGCAGGTGAGTAGTGGGCAGCAAACACATGCTATAAACTTGGAACTGCATACATGTGGCTACAGAAAGTGGGACCTGTCTGGCATACCTTGCAACCATGCAATATCAGCAATTAACAAGGCAAAAAGATTTCCAGAGGAATATGTGTCCAAATTCTTTAAAAAACCTTTCTACCTTGCTTCTTATGAGCAATTGATATATCCTGTTCCTGTTGAACATGATTGGACAAGGACAAGTGGACCAAACAAAGAGCCACCCACATTTCATGTGAAGAGGGGAAGAAAGAAATAGAAGAGAATAAATGGAAAATTTGACGTTCCAAAACCAAAGGACAATTCAAGAATGACCATTCTAACATGCAGCAACTTTGGGCTCCAAGGCCACAGGTACACCAACTGCAGACAAGAGTTGAGAGGAGAGTTGGCTCTGAGGTAAAACAAGCATGTGGTAAGCACATTTTCTCATAACGTGCTTTCCAAGTATTTTCTTTCGTGTTTATTTGCTTTGCAACTATTATGTTCATGTGTTCAATCAATTATTACAGGCTAGAAGTGGACAACCTGCACTTGTAGCTGCAAGACCAAGGAGGGAAGCAATATCGCAGCCGCCCCCTACAAGATCAACCAGAAGATCAACAACTAGTGGCAGTGTTAATAGGCCCTCCACTACCCCGAGATTTGTTGCTGGAGGTTCATCATCATCTGCTCCTGCCACAAGATTTGCTGCTGGAGCTTCATCATCATCTCGTGGAGGTTCATCAGCTGCTCCTACACCAAGAAACCATTCTGGCTGGATGGCATGTTTTACAGCCAGTGGTAACCATGCTAATGATGTGTATTCAGAGTATCTTCTGGTTGTATGATCAGTACTAAGTAATTTGTGATAACTGATCAGTACTAAGTTCTATGATGTGTATTTGCTGGTTGTACTACCAGTAGTTACTAATGTGTGATAAGTATTAAGTGAATTTGATGGTTGGTGGTTGTATGATAAGTACTAATTTCTTGCTGAGCTAATGATGTAATCTATTTATGTGTGATTGATGGTCATGATCTGTTTATAGCAACAGGTTAGGACACTTCATTGTCATGGACACTTAAACACATAATACAACAAATTAAGAGCTCTCTTTAGCTAGCAGATTTCACATAATACAACAAATAAGATATACCAATATATCAATGCAACAGGTGCTTCATTGTCATGGACACTTAAACAGATTTGCAACAAATAAGAAGTCACTTAAACAAATATGATATACCAATCTATCAACAAATCAGATAAACCAATCTATCAACATACTTGGGTTGAACAAAGATAAAGTCACTTAATCATACATAATTCAGAGATTCTTCTCGTCTTGCATTACAGCATTGGTACAAAAGAGCAACACACCAACAATAGCATAGTACAATTACAAACATAACATAGTGGAGTCACTTAATCATACATAATCTAGAGATTCTGATCATCTTGCATTACAACATTGGTACAAAAGAGGAACAAAGCAACACATCAACCATAGCATAGTGGACTTCATCTCCATGTGATCAGCTCATCCATCCAAAATGTCCCTAATCATCTTCAACTTCTCTTGGTTCTTCTCCAATGCCTTCAAATGATTAGCAATCTGGAGTTTCAGCTCATCCCTGCGTTTAATCAGATTCTCAATTCCTTTCTTCAAACCATCAATGTGAAGGTTGAGCACTACAATTTCATCATTAAGTTTCTACTCAGATTTTGACAGTTTATCAACCTAAACCTTTAAATTGTAGTTCTCTTCACAAAGCTTCTCCTTCTCCTTCAAATGATTTGCCTTCTGGGTCCTAATGACCCTGCCTTGAGCTTCTACAAGGTTCATAAGCACTGATTACTTCCATTTAACTTCCATTATCTCTGCCTCTTTCTTCTCAATGTCAGACTTCATGATAAACACATAAGAACTAGAGCTCTCTGCACCATGGCCATTCACCTTCATGTAGCTCAAATCAAAAACCCTCTCCTCCTGGGCATTGAGCAGTTGATTCACATCTTCTACTAGTTTGTCATAGTTTGCATCAAGATTTCTTTTCTCTTGTGTGAGGTGGTGAATTTTCAGTGAATTCTCCCAATTATCATGCCTCCCAGCACTCTTGGTGTCTTCCAACATTTCCGACAGTTTTAACAATGCATTTTTCATTGTGGGAGGCCACTATTGGTCTACCCACCCAACAAAACCACAGTTTTGAGGTGGCTGCAATACAAAACACACATGAACAGGTAAGAAAATAACAGCAATTGCAGAACTACTGACCACTACTTCAGTACTGGTAAAAAATACCAGCAATTGTACAAATAATGACCACTACTTCCACTACTTTAACAAAAGTTCACCACTTCCAACTAAGCGAGAATCTTTGAGCTAAGCAAACAATAACAGTGCTGTAATAAACAATGACAGTCTGACTCTTTGAGCTAAAAAACAATGACAGTGATGTAATAAACAATGACAGTCTAAATCTTTGAGCTAAAGAAACAATGACAGTGATGTAATAAACAATGACAGTGCTGTAATAAACAATGACAGTCTGAATCTTTGAGCTAATCTAACTAAGCTGCATCTAGAAAATTGCAGCGAACAACCAGATAGAAAAAGCAGAAGCAACTTCATGCATGTCTCACACTAAAGAAGAAAGAACTAACCGGCTGAGCACACACTAAAAATCTTTTGCCTGTCTCAAATCCTTCGAATGCTACGCTACGCTGAGGCGGCAGTCCATGCTCCAAGCAAACATCCAGGGCAGAATTCTCGATGCCCATGTAGTCTTTGTCGTCGGTGCTAACACGGATCTAAAGAAGAACCAAAAAACGGAGATAAATCCCCAATGTGAAGAAACTGAAACCCTAAACCTAACCCTAGGTCTCCAAATTACCCGGTACATCATGTCGTCCGAGGAAGAGCTGATGTCCAGGCTCGATAGGTCGTTGCTACTCTCATCCTCGTAAACCATCGCGCGACGGAAGTGGTGGCGGCCGACGAGCTTCGGCGACGAGAGGGGCAGAGTGCGAGCAGAGAAGAAGAGCTCATGCGGGAAGGAGGCGACTGGCTCGGTCGACCAGGTTCGAGCGAGACACAAAGACCGACCGAACCGGTTCATGTCGACACTCACATGCGGGCCCGCTACGTCAGATACATCATCAATACGTGTTAGACGGTTGTCAGATCGGATTCCAACAATTAGGCTATGAGATGGTACTGACACGCAAAAAAATGACTATTGGTACCAATTCGTTACATGGTGCCCAAGTGTGGTAGCGCCCTACAATTATCTCACGACGACGACGACGACGACGACGAAAGTGACAACGACGACAAGGGTGGCATCGATTTCGATGATGACGACGACTACCAAGACAACGATGACAACCACAACAACAACAATAGCCAAAACAACAACAACGAGAACAACAACAACAACAACAACAACAACAACAACAAAGACGACGACGACGACAACAAGAATGAAGAAAACAACGACAATGACGAGAACAACGAGAACAACAACAACAACAACAACAACGATAACAGCGACAACAATGACAAAAGTGACATCAACGACAAAAGCGACATAAACAACAACAAGAACAACAACAACAACAGCAACAACAACAACAACAACGACAACAATAGTGAAAACAACGACAACAACGACATCAACGACAACAACAACAATAACAACAAAAACAACGAGAACAACGACGACGACCACAATATGAACAACGAAGATGACGATGACGACGACAACAACAAGTACATGAACAACAAGAATAACAATAATAGCAACTAGAACAACAACAACAACAACAACAACAAAGACGACGACAACAATAAGGATAACAACAAAAATAACGAAGAAATGACGACGACGACAACAACAAGAACAACAAAAACAACAACCACACCACCACCACCAACAACAACAACATCTACCAGCACCACAACAACAACCACCACCACAACAACAAAACTATAACAACAACAACAACAACAACAACGATGACGACGACGATGACGATAACGACGATAACAATGACAACGACGACAACTATGAGAACAATGACAACAACGACAACTACGGCAACAACATAAAAAACGACTACGGCGACAATATCGACAACAACTACAATAGAGACACCAATGAAAACAACAAAAAAACCACGATGATGACAATGCCGACAACAACAACAACGACGAGAACAACGACAACAACAACAACGACGAGAACAACGACAACAACAACAATATCAAGAACAACAACAACAACAACAACAATGACAACAACAACAACAACAAAAAAACAACGATAACGAGAACAAAAACAACGACAATGACGACGACGACGAAGACGACGATGACGACAATGACAAGGACAAAGAAGACGACGACGACGAGAATGACAACGACTTCGACGACGATGAAGCCAACTACAACAACAACAACAACAACAACGACAATAACAACAACAACAACAACAACATCAACAACAACAACAACAACCACAACAACAACAACAACAACAACAACAACAACAACAACAACGATGTCAACAACAACGTCAACAACAACAACGTCAACAACAACAACAACAACAACAACTAAAACAACAACTACAACAACAACAACAGCAATAGCAACAACAACAACGAAGACGACAATGACGATGACGACAACAACAATGACGACGACGACGATGAAGGTGACGACGACGACAACAACAACAAGAACAAGAACAACATATGAATCATCAACAGTCCACTAACACCACAACAATACTCCATCGTGGAATCATTCCGTCTCCATACGGAAATGCCGTCCACGACACTCACGCTTATCTTGGTAATTTTATGAGTAGCCATTGAAGTTATCTATGAACAACATATGTCTCCATGTAGTCCATATCCGCAGACGCGGCTATTCGAATAGATCAACCATGCAGGGGTGTACTTCGTCACACACGCTCTCGCCACTTATCGCCATGTGCACGTCATGCACCTCGGGAACCTTCAAGCGGAAGCCCAACGAGGGAGTCGGCCACGACCGTTAACCACACTAGTACCTAGTCCAGGTTTATTGCCTATCTGAGAGTAACCCGTACGGAAGTCCGGCCGGGGTTTCCGCCACGGCCTCAAACGATGTGCGCAGGGTTCCCAAGCCCACCATCCGGGTGCCACTTGGTACACCATGCCACTGCCTACCGCATCACAGCCCACCTCTCAGGTCAGCACTATCCACGGCCTCCAGCATGACTATAAACACCAGAAACTACTTGCAACTCCTGGACCGAGTACTAAGCGATTAATAAGTCGAGCGGGGTCATATTTCATGGCCCAGCATGTGGTAGTATCTCGTCTTGGATTACATACACGGAACTCAGTTCCAAAGGACGGTTTCAATGCAACAACCCGCCATGTACTCCTACACAGCCTTTCACCGGTACCTTTACCAAATCAGGTTCAAAACACAACCTTTACTTACTGAACACATTCTCACAATTCTGTTAATCTCCCAGATGACAGACCATACACAACTCTAAGCATAGCATGCATAGCAGGATAAGGCACATCATGGCTCAAGCAACTACCAGGTATGCTAGGTTGCAAGGTTCAGCTATTTACTGTGACAAGGATAGGTCATGCAAAGGAAGTGGGTTCAACTAACGTGGCAAAAGAATTTGTAGCATTTGATCCTAATGCAATAAGTAAGTGCAGGAGCGAGAACATGGGATTTATTGGGATGATCAAAATGGTTGCCTGCCTTGTTGCTCAGAGGAGGGACAATTTCCGTCAGTCGAATATTCGGTGGAATCCGGAGGAGCGGAGCCTACCGAAAAGAGTGACAACAATCAATAACAAGCAATGCAACAAGATGATGCATGAGCATGGCCTGAGGATGGAAAGTGGTATACTATTATAGCTAACATTTATTAGGTTTGAAGTTGATTTGAATCAAATTCAAATATCACTTCAAACGAGGTATTCGCGGATACCATTTTAATTGATTCGACCTGATGCTCAGATCAACTTGCTTTTAACATGCATTGAAATGACATGTTAGGTTGCTGGTTTGTGATTTGGACAATGTTTGATCATATCATTTGATGTGGAATTTAAATAATTTCAAAATTCCATCTCCAAAGTATTTATGAAAGTTAACTTATTCATTAATCTATATGTTTGGGTTCAGTAACATTTTCAAACATGTTTGAAAATGACATATTCAGATTCCTTGAATTTTTCTGATACTTTTTCATATATAAATTATTTTCATTGGAGTTACAGATTAATTTCTATGATTTTTAGAAGTTTTGGCATTTTTCTGGAATTCTTGTAAATCAGAAATTTACTTATTGCGTCATAACTACATCATCATGGCGTGAGTAGGTCAACTGACCTGATCAGGTCAAACCTGATAGGAGGGGCCCACTGGTCAACGTCTCAGCCCGCGCTGACCAGCCCCTAAGTGGGTTTGACTTGGCCTCGGGCCCACTGTCAGCCAGTGCTTAGCGCTAAACCACCGGGGTAAGGCCGGCCACGTCGTCCCCCGCCGGAGTCTGACCGGCGGCGACCAGATCCGCAGCGGAACTTCGCCGGAGACGCGCTAACTCATGCTGTGGTGGTCGAAAACGGTTGCCGAGAGCACTGGGATGATCTCGAGGCTCGGCCTCATCCAACACTGGCCTTGGGGACGGCTATGGGTGGCCGGAGCAAGCCGGCGATGAGCCGAGGCGGCTGCCGGAGCTCGGGTTCGATGGTCCAGTGGGTAGGGGGCACGAATCCGAGGGGAAGAAGAGGGGAAATGATCTCAGGCTCACGGTGGAGGTGAATCTAGGCTCAGACTGCTCGGGGAGGGGCTGTAGCCGGCGATCCAGCATCGATTTGCCGGCGGACGAAGGTTGAAGACGATGGTGTTGGGGGCGTTGCAGGGCTCGGGGGGCTTCGGCCTTTGCAGGGAGAACCAGCTCGTCGAGGCGGAGCTACTAGGACACTCGGAAGGAAGTAGGAGGAGGGAGGAGAGATCCCGAGAGGAGGGGGGAAATGGAGCATGGGAACGGATAGAGACGCACTCGGGGAGGATAACCATGTTGTCGCGCTGTCCTGGGGGCACCGGAGGTCGCCACGGCGAAGCAGGAGGTGGAGGAGCCGTCGTGGTCGATCTCTCCTCTCCCAGAAGGCAGAGGAAGAAGACGACCCTGCCCCTGGTGGGCTGGGCCTCCTCAGGCGACAGGTAGGTTTTTTCCCATTATCTTTCTATTTTGTTTCTGTTTTATTTATTGACATTGCTTTCCATTTATTTTGGCTTCACAAGCAAACTATAGATAGTTTGAAAAATGCTGGGGTGTTAGTTGGAATATTTCCAATCACCCATAAAGTTTTCAGCATTTTTGGAAACTATATATTTTTGAATTCAAATTTAAAACTTGAAACCAGAAGTCTTATGCATTTATTTAAAATGCCAAATGTATTAATAAAATGGTTTTCTTCATTGCTTATTTGTTTTCACGAAATATCATAAAAGTTGAACTTTTCTTGAGGCCATTTTGGGTTCATTGATTTGAATAAGTTTATAATTCCTTTGAATTTGAGAAGTGGCTAGTGTTTTTGAGTTTTCCTTCACCACTTACTTTGTTCTAGTTGAAAATTTCCTAGATTCAATGCAAAGAAGATATGAGCACAATGCTGACTTGATTAAGGTTTCAGGGATGTGACAACTCACCCCCACTCAAAATAATCTCGTCCCGACATTTAGAAGTCGTCGGGAATAACGTAGGATACTCAAGTCGGAGACGATCCTCTCTTTCCCAGGTTGCCTCCTTTTCAGAATGATTTGACCATTGAACTTTAAGAAACATGAGGTTTTGACGTCGAGTGGTACGTTCAGCTTGATCAAGAATACGCACATGGTATTCTCGGTATGAAAGGTTATCTTGGAGATCAAGCGTTTCGTGGTCCACTTCACGGATAGGATCCGAAAAGCAACGCCTGAGTTGCGATACGTGGAAGACATCATGAACCTTGGAAAGATGCGGAGGAAGTTCCAACTGGTAGGCAACTTCTCCTCGTTTGGCAAGAATGCGAAAAGGACCAATGTAACGAGGAGCCAACTTGCCTTTGATACCGAATCGATGAGTACCCTTCAAAGGTGTAACCTGAAGGTAAGCCTTCTCATCAACTTCAAAGGTCACAGCCTTATGATGACGATCATATTGGCTCTTTTGACGAGACTGGGCTGTTTTCAACTTTTCATGAATAATGCGAACCTGCTCTTCTGCATCCTGGATCATATCCGGGCCAAATTGTTGCCTCTCTCCGGTTTTTGACGAATTAAGAGGTGTTCGACATCTTCGTCCATACAGAACTTCAAAAGGAGCTTTGCCCAAGCTTGATTGATAACTATTCTTATAAGCAAATTTGGCGAATGGAAGGCACTTCTCCCAATTCATACAGAACGATATAACACAAGCTCAGAGCATATCTTCTAGAATTTGATTCACTCTTTCTACTTGACCACTTGATTGAGGATGGAAAGCAGTGCTAAAAGATAAGTGAGTCCCCATGGAATTCTGAAAACTTCCCCAGAAGCGAGAAGTAAAGATACTCCCACGGTCTGAGTTAATCTCCAGAGGAACACCATGAAGAGACACTACTCGAGAGATATATAACTCCGCTAGCTGGCTAGCTGTTATACTCTCACGAACTTGAAGAAAATGAGCTACTTTGGAGAGACGGTCAATGACCACAAAGATAACATTATTTCCTTTCTTGGTCTTGGGAAATCCGGTAATGAAATCCATACTAACTTTATCCCATTTCCATTCAGGAATAGCTAAAGGTTGAAGGGTGCCAGCATGCCTTTGATGTTCTGCCTTAACTCGACGACAAACGTCGCAGTTAGCAACGAACTCAGCAATTTCTCTCTTCATCCTAGTCCACCAGAACCTCTGGCGTAGGTCCTGATACATCTAACTACTACCGGGATGAATGGTGAGAGGAGAATCATGGGCCTCCTTAAGGATTAACTGCCTTAGATGTAGGTTCTTAGGAACCACTAGACGATTCTGGAAGAACACAACACCATAATCATTCATGGAAAATTCTTTAGAGTTTCCGCTAATAATATTCTCCTTGATCCGTGATATACCCTTGTCACGCTTCTGGCCAGCTATAATTTGCTCCATAAGGGTAGGCTTCGCCACCAGGGAAGAAAGGAATCCTTGAGGAACAATATGAAGATGCAACTTCCGAAATTCCTCATAGAGATGTGGTTGACCTTGTTTTAACATCAAGTTGTTAAAATAAGATTTACGACTTAGTGTATCAGCCATAACCTTGGCCTTCCCCGACGTGTAAGTTATCCCTAAGTCGTAATCCGAGATCAACTCAACCCAACATCTTTGCCTGAGATTCAAATCCGGCTGTGTAAAGATATATTTCAGACTTTGGTGATCAGTGAATATTTCGCAACGATTACCCACAAGGTAATGTCGCCAAGTTTTAATTGCATGGACCACAACTGCAAGCTCAAGATCATGTGTGGGATAATTATCCACATGTGGACGCAACTGTCGAGATGCGTATGCAATCACATGACGATCTTGCATGAGAATGCAACCTAATCCTTGTCGCGAGGCGTCGCAATAGATAACAAAGTCCTTAGAAAGATCTGGTGGTAGCAACACAGGTGCGGAAGTCAGGCGTCTTTTCAGTTCCTGAAAACTATGCTCACACTGTGGTGTCCACTAGAAGTTTTTATACTTCTTGAGGATTTCAGTTAGAGGCTTTGCAACCTTGGAGAAATTCTCGACAAAGCGGCGACAATAGCTCGCTAAACCAAGAAAACCCCTAACTTGCTTAGCCGATTCAGGTTGAGTCCAATCAAGGACGGCTTGAACTCTCTCGGGATTAACAGCAATACCCTTACCAGAGATTACGTGACCTAGATAGGTCACGTCTCGTAACCGAAACTCACATTTTGAAAACTTGGCATAAAGGCTATGCTCTCGAAGTTTCATCAATACCGGCCTTAGATGCTCGGCATGTTCTCGTTCGTTGTCCGAGTAGATGAGAATATCATCGAGGTATACCACAACGAATGTATCCAAATACTCCATGAAGATTGAATTCATCAGACGAGAGAAGGTGGTTGGGGCATTGGTTAAACCGAAGGACATGACGGTGTACTCGTATTGTCCATAACGAGTAACAAATACCGTTTTTGGAATGTCCCTGTTCTTGATCTTGATTTGATGGTATCCCAACCTCAAATCCATTTTGGAGAAGACTGAGGATCCAGCGAGCTGATCGTACAGGTCGTTGATCCTAGGGAGTGGGTACTTGTTCTTTATGGTGACCAGATTAACTGGTCGGTAATCTACAACCATCCGGTCCGTTCTGTCTTTCTTCTTGACGAATAGGACGGGGCAAGCCCAAGGAGAAGAGCTAGGACAAATGAAACCTTTATTCAAGGCCTCATCTAGTTGCTTCTTAAGTTCAGCTAGCTCCAAGGGTGCCATCTTATATGGTCTTCTGGCTATTCGAACAGTTCCCGGAACAAGATCTATCACGAACTCTACATCTCTGTCAGGTGGAATTCCTAGCAGTTCCTCTGGAAAAACATCCGGGAAGTCACGGACAAACGGGATGTCTTCAAGTTCCGGAAGAGGGTTGGCATTTAGGGAATAGAGTTGGCATTTGGCAACTCGAGTAGAGACATTAACTATCTCACCCGAGGGATGGGTAAGCTGAACATTTCTAGAATGATTATCAATCTTGGCATAGTGGGCTGACATCCAGTCCATACCCAAGATGATATTAATATCCGAAGATTTCAGGGCTATCAATGAGGCTAGAAAAACTAGCCTGTCTACTAGAATTTCATTCTCATAGGTTATCCTAGAGGTTTGCCATTTACTACCAGGAGTTTGGACAACCAATGGAATTGGCATATCACAAAAAGACATGTTATGCAATTGTGCATAACTTTCTGAAATGAAGGAATGAGAAGACCCAGTGTCAAAGTGAACAGACGTTGGGTGATGATTAACAAGAAGCGTACCCAGTAGAACGTCGGGATCCTCTGCAGCTTCTTCTGCTGAGACATAGTTCACACGGCCACGTGCTGGAGTTGGCTTCACATAGTAAGCTTTGCCCGACTTGCCTTGCCCGACGGACTCTCCGGGTTGCTTGGCACCCACATTCTGAGGACACTCACGGGAATAGTGCCCTGGTTCTCCACACTTGTAGCATATCACTTGGTTGGCACGTGGTGCAGCATTGCTAGCTGGACCACCATAAGTTTTTGCTGGAGGGTTGGTCTGATTCGTCTAAGGCGCCACGTAGGATGGCCTCGGAGTGTATCTTGGCGGCAGAGAACTGTTCGGAACCCACAGCCTGCGTTTTGGAAACGCGGAACCAGATGACGAGCCAAAGTCACGGGAGTGCTTCCTTGTGGCTTCAAAGTCGGTATGACCAGTCTCGGCACTGATCGCCTTGTTGACCAGTGCTTGGAAGCTTGCACACTCGTGGAGGCACAGATCACGACGAAGCTCAGGGCTCAGACCCTTACGGAATCTTGCTTGCTTCTTGGCGTCAGTAGACACCTCCTCTGTTGCATAGCGGGAGGGGTTACCTAACTCGCGGCTATAGGCATCCACGGTAAACTTTACCTCGGTGAATGCACAGAACTCCTCTCTTTCTGTCCATCAGGCCCTGTGGAATATGGTGCAGACGGAAGGCTGCGCTGAAGTCTGCCCATGTGGCTGCTGGTTCAGCAGGACACATAGCTTCAAAGTTCTCCCACCAGAGATTGGCGGGTCCTTCCAGGAAATACGCTGCGAAGGTCACCTTGTCGGCCTCAGCAACATTCGCAGAGCGAATCTTACGTGAGATGCTGCACAGCCAGTCATCAGCATCGAGGGGATCGATGGAGTGATGGAACTTTGGAGGATTCAACTTCACAAAGTCGTTGAGGGACACTACAGCATTCCTAGGCTGACGAGCCGTATTCTGCTCAATACGCTCTAACAGTCGGTTGGTCTCCCTTTTGTTCCTCTATGCCTCAAGCATAACTTCCTCCAGAGAGGGCGGGTGAGGCAGGTCTTCCTGCGACGGTTGACTACCCTCGCCTTGCTCATGAGCAGGGGCATGGTTCAACCTGGTGAACACCATCCTGACAAACAAACTCACATCTTAGACCAATATCAATATCAATACTAGCTATGGATTAAGAAGGCACTGAACACATGGAATGTGGAAACGAATATCCGAACAACATGGTAACAAGCAACTGCTATATATACACCATGGTTCATACACACCCTTACATAGTTCAGTACAACCTTAACCGAAGAGCAAACTATTGAAATTATGAAACTACTCATTAGAGGCTTACAAGCTTCCTACACATTATTTATCTAGGCCTCTGGAATTCATTTCACATCACAAGCATACTTCACAAGTCACGCAGGACTGTGAACGTACGGCTACTACCATACTATCCTTCCACCCACAGCTCAGACATCCGCATACAACATCTCATAAAGATTACCTCCATGGCCTGGAAGATCAACCTGCGGATCAGGAAACACTCTGGCCTGAGATCCCTGGGATCCATAAGGACACGGATGTAGCCTTGGTCCCCTGACTGGTGCTAGCAAGGGTCCCAGAAGATGGGTCCTAATAGGGTTCAGCATCTCCATATCTCCGTACCCTGTCTGGACTACCGGTGCCAGCTGCGTCAAAGCCGTCCACAGACGGGGACGTGTGGCATAAAGCTCCATGCGGAGAGCATGAGCATCCCTGTCTGTGTTCTCTAGCATCTCAGCAGTGGACTACAGTAGCGGATCCTCCATAGAGGAATCAAAATAGACCCCGCTGAGGTATCCCTCTTCACCAGGCTGAGAGGCAGGAACATAGCAGAACTCTGAATTATGCAGCAGTGCATGTCTCGCCCTCATAATGGTCAGCATTGAATAGGCAGCATCTTGTACTGCCATGTCAACAGTGTCTCCCAATCCGTATGACCAATGGATTGGCTCCTCAGCTCCAGGCCAGTCTGGAAATACCCTAACAGTGCAGATATACTGGCTCTGGTTGAAGTCTTGGTACTGTTCCTCCACTGTGTACTCGGGGTACCAGCGGTAACCGCACACCGACATCACCCTGACCCGCATGGCTGTATGACCCGGTACATCAATGCACCTGGTCAGACGTACCACCTGACGAGAAGGACGGCCAGGCATCTGAAAATAGAGAGTAATGCAAAAGCATTAGAGCTCTGAATGCAAAATTGGGCAGCATAACGGCTGTAAATGCTCAAAACAAATTTTGATACAACCCAATAATGGAATAGCATAATCACTCAACTATCAAGTTCAATTCTCTGATCATCAAACTTACTTCCTTTTTCCTAGGAATCAAAGAAACCCAAATATCTCTTGACCCGTAGTCCTATAATCTACCGATCAAAAACACGAGCCTAGAAGAAGATGAGTAACCTAGTCCTTAATTCCGGCAGAAAAGACGAGGATGACCAGAATAGAATAAATTGAGAAGAGAACAAGAGTCTTACGTTCCCTTCCACAAACAATTCCCTTATATATAACTAAAGCAATTCTAGACTCAACTTCGACAAGTTTGGCTTAGTAGTCCTACAGTTAGTCAGGCTCTGATACCAACGCTGTCGGGACCCCGATCCTAAGCCATAGGAATCCAGCCTGTAACACATCGCATCTCTTTGCGGTCTCACGCACGGTTAACCCCACGGCTGCAGCCTTACCTTAGCCGGGACCGTTTGTGCCTTTCGACTCACGTATGCAATTGTGTCGCTAGCAATCCAATGACGAAGAAACCGGATCGACATGTCTAGTCATAAACCAAAGTGGCAGTTCCGCACCGGGACAGGCATACATGACCCAGCAAGGCAGGTGTCGGTCACCAGCGAATGTAGACGAGTCGTAGCAAGCTACAAGGACTCCATTACATCGCGTGACATTTCCCAGAGGGGACAGAGAGAACAGCTAAGAAGGACACACACTGGTCAACCAATGTGTCCGGAGCAGTAGCGAACTACCATGGCTCGTTGGATCACAAAGGGGCATTTCCCTGTAAAGAATGTTACTAAAGTCTACGGCTAGGTAATCGAACCCCATACATATCAAGCATGACACACGTACGCATGGCCTACCGATATGTATAGATACATCGATGGCATCACAACATAACCATAAACATACAAGCTTTATTTAAGAGGCTCGGAAGAGCCACACACATAATATTAGACAGTAAGGGTCTCACGACCCATCATAGCAGTCATTCAGTTACAAGCCAGTGGAAGTGTTTAAACTGTCTTTGTACAGATAGGTGAAACTAGAAGGCACATGGCCTGACTATACTACAGACCCAACCTAGGGCCAGATCGTAGCTGGGACACCAGCTACTCGTCGTCGTCGATATCTAGGAAGAACCCTCCGTTAGGGTCATTAGCGACCTCTGCAACAATTATTAAACAAACATAACTATCTACTCATGCAATGTATCAATAAGGAATTGTGGGGTTTCATGTGGCAAGCCAGCATTTGACTCGTGGCTAGACAACTTACATTTAAAAAACAGTTTTTGACAACTTGATTTCTCGCACACGAGTCCACTAACACCACAACAATAATCCATCGTGGAATCATTCCGTCTCCATACGGAAATGCCGTCCACGACACTCACGCTTGTCTTGGCAATTTTATGAGGAGCCATTGAAGTTATCTATGAACAACATATGTCTCCAAGTAGTCCATATCCGCGTACGCGGCTATTCGAATAGATCATAACCCTGCATGGGTGTACTTCATCACACACGCTCTCGCCAATTATCGCCATGTGCACGTCATGCACCCAGGCAACCTTCAAGCGGAAGCCCAGCGAGGGAGTTGGCCACGACCGTTAACCACACTAGTACCTTGTCCAGGTTTCTCGCCTATCTGAGAGTAATCTGCACGGAAGTTCGGCCGAGGTTTCCGCCACGGCCTCAAACGATGTGCGCAGGGTTCCCAAGCCCACCATCCGGGTGCCACTTGGTACACCGTGCAACTGCCTACCGCATCCCAACCCACCTCTCAGGTCAGCACTATGCACGGCCTCCAGCATGACTATAATCACCAGAAACTACTTGCAACTCCTGGACCGAGTACTAAGCGATTAATAAGTCGAGCGGGGTCATATTTCAGGGCCCAACATGTGGTAGTATCTCGTCTTGGATTACATACACGGAACTCAGTTCCTAAGGACGGTTCCAATGAAACAACCCGCCATGTACTCCTACACAGCCTTTCACCGGTACCTTTACCAAATCAGGTTCAACACACAACGTTTACTTACAGAACACATTCTCACAATTCTGTTAATCTCCCAGATGACAGACCATACACAACTGTAAGCATAGCATGCATAGCAGGATAAGGCACATCATGGCTCAAGAAACTACCATGTATGCTAGGTTGCAAGGTTCAGCTATTTACTGTGACAAGGATAGGTCATGCAAAGGAAGTGGGTTCAACTAACGTGGCAAAAGCATTTGTAGCATTTGATCCTAATGCAATAAGTAAGTGCAGGAGCGAGAACATGGGATTTATTGGGATGATCAAAATGGTTGCTTGCCTTGTTGCTCAGAGGAGGGACAATATCTGTCAGTCGGATATTCGGTGGAATCCCGAGGAGCGGAGCCTACCGAAAAGAGTGACAAAAATCAATAACAAGCATATGCAACAAGGTGATGCATGAGCATGGCCCGAGGATGCAAAGTGGTATACTATTATAGCTAACATTTATTAGGTTTGAAGTTGATTTGAATCAAATTCAAATATCACTTCAAACGAGGTATTCTCGGATACCATTTTAATTGATTCGACCTGATGCTCAGATCAACTTGCTTTTAACATGCATGGAAATGACATGTTAGGTTGCTGGTTTGTGATTTGGACAATGTTTGATCATACCATTTGAAGTGGAATTTAAATAATTTCCAAATTCCATCTCCAAAGTATTTATGAAAGTTAACTTATTCATTAATCTATATGTTTGGGTTTAGTAACATTTTCAAACATGTTTGAAAATGACATATTCAGATTCCTTGAATTTTTCTGATACTTTTTCATATATAAATTATTTTCATTGGAGTTACCGATTAATTTCTATGATTTTTAGAAGTTTTGGCATTTTTCTGGAATTCTTTTAAATCACAAATTTACTTATTGCGTCATAACTACATCATCATGGCGTCAGCAGGTCAACTGACCTGATCAGGTCAAACCTGACAGGGGGGACCCACTAGTCAGCGTCTCGGGAGCTAATCTCGCGCTGACCAGCCCCTAAGTGGGTTTGACTTGGCCTGGGGCCCACTGTCAGCGAGTGCTTAGCGCTAAACCACCGGGGTTAGGCCGGCCAAATCGTCCCCCGCCGGAGTCTGACCAGCGGCGACCAGATCCGCCGTGGAACTTCGCCGGAGACGGGCTAACTCGTGTTGTGGTGCTCGGAAACGGTTGCCGAGAGCACTGGGATGATCCCGAAGCTCGGCCTCATCCAGCACTGGCCTTAGGGAGGGCTATGTGTGGCCGAAGCAAGCCGGCGACGAGCCGAGGCGGCTGCCGGAGCTCGGGTTCAATGGTCCAGTGGGTAGGGGGCACGAATCCGAGGGGAAGAAGAGAGGAAATGATCGCAGGCTCACGGTGGAGGTGAAGCTAGGCCCAGACTGCTCGAGGAGGGGCTATAGGCGGCGATCCACCGTCGATTTGCCGGCGGTCGAAGGTTGAAGACGATGGTGTTGGGGGCGTTGCAGGGCTCGGGGGGGCTTCGGCGTTTGCAGGGAGAACCAGCTCGTCGAGGCGGAGCTACTGAGACACTCGGAAGGAAGTTCTGCGGCTAGGGGCACGACAGCTCGAGCTCGAGCTCTTGGCAATGGTGGCAGGAGGAGGGAAGAGAGATCCCGAGAGGAGGGGGAAATGGAGCACGGGAATGGATAGAGACGCGCTCTGGGAGGATAACCATGCTGTCGCGCTGTCTTGGGGGCACCGGAGGTCGCCACAGCGAAGCAGGAGGTGGAGGAGCCGCCGTGGTCAATCTCTCCTCTACCAGAAGGCACAAGAAGAAGATGACCCTGCCCCTGGTAGGCTGCGCCTCCTCAGGCGACAACTAGGTTTTTTTCCCCTTTTTTGTCTATTTTGTTTCTGTTTTATTTATTGACATTGCTTTCCATTTATTTTGGCTTCACAAGCAAACTATAAATAGTACGAAAAATGCTGGGGTGTTAGTTGGAATATTTCCAATCACCCATAAAGTTTTGAGCATTTTTGGAAACTATATATTTTTGAATTCAAATTTAAAACTTGAAACCAGTAGTCTTTTGCATTTATTTAAAATGCCAAATGTATTAATAAAATGGTTTTCTTCATTGCTTATTTGTTTTCAAGAAATATTAGAAAAGTTGAACTTTTCTTGAGGCCATTTTGGGTTCATTTATTTGAATAAGTTTATAATTCCTTTGAATTTGAGAAGTGGCTAGGGTTTTTGAGTTTTCCTTCACCACTTACTTTGTTCTTGTTGAAAATTTCCTAGATGCAATGCAAAGAAGATATGAGCACAATGCTGACTTGATTAAGGTTTCAGCGATGTGACATCGTTGCTATCGCTGTGGTTGCTGTTGTTGTTGTTTGTTTGTTTTTGTTGTCGTTGTTTGTTGTTGTTGTTGTTGGTGTTGTTGTTTGTTTGTTGTTGTTGTTGTTGTTGTTGTCGTCATCATCATCGTCATCTTCGTCTTCGTTGTTGCCTTTGTTGTTTTTGCTGTTGTTGTTGTTCTTGTTGTGCCTATTGTTGTTGTTGTTATTGTTGTCATTGATGTCGTTGTTATCATTGTTGTCGTTGTTGTTGTTGTTTTTGTCGTCGTCGTTGTCGTCGTTGTTGTTGTTGTTGTTGTTGTTATTGTCGTTATTTTTGTCGTTGTTGTTGTTGTTGTTGTTGTTGTTGTTGTTCTCGTCTTTGTCGTCATTGTCGTCATCGTTGTTGTTTTTGTTGTTACCATTGTTGTCGTCACTGTCGTCATCGTTGTTGTTTTTGTTTCCTTAGTTGTCGTTGTTCTGAACGTTTTCCTCGTTGTCGTTCTTGTCATCATTGTCATCGTCAATGTCGTCGTCGTCGTTGTTGTTGTCGTTGTGGTGGTGGTGGTGGTGTTGGTGGTGGTTGTTCTTATTTTTGTTTTTGTTGTTGACGTTGTTGTTGTTGTTGTTGTTGTTGTTGTTGTTGTTGTTGTTGTTGTTGTCGTTGTTGTCGTCCTTGTCGTCATCTTTGTCATCATCGTCGTCGTCCTCGTTGACGTCGTTGTCATCGTCGTCAACGTCGTCGTTGATGTTTTTGCCATGGTTGTCGTTTTTGTCGTAGTAGTAGTTGTTGTTGTTGTTGTTGTCGTTTTTTTTGTTGTTGTTGTGTAACATCCCAAATTTTGGAATGTTAATAAAATTATTAGATTGATTGTTTGTTTGCCTGAGTGATTGAAAGCTTGAGTGAAATTTGAAATGTTTTCAAAACTTTTGAATGAGAGGGAATAAAATGACTTTCCCCTTTTTCCTGTGAATTTAAATTCATCTTTTAAAAAAAATCAGCGATAGGAGATAGCATGACTTCTTCAACTATAAAGAATTTGAATCAAGGTGGCATTGGAATTCCTTTCGATTTTGCTTTGCCTGTTGTTTCTTCCACACTCACGGAATGCCGGAACCATATCTTGTCAAGCAGGAAAAAGAGAGGAGAAACATGACCCTCCAAAACCCAGGGATATTCTTTGAAATATTTGAGCTATGAAACCCAAGATTTATTTGAGAAAATATTTGCAAAAGGAAATAAAGCATTTAGGGATTTTCTAAAAAACATTTTTTGAAGTATTTATTTTGGTAGTGGAAAAATGCCCATCTTTTTGGATTTATTTTTCTGAAAATTTTAATATATTATACCCCTATATTCCGAGGATATTCTATTTCCTTTTAATCGTATTAATTCCTGTTTTAATAAAAAGGGAAAGATATGTCTTATTTCAGGAATGTACTTGGGCCACGTTAGGAAACCAATCTCGCCCAATGCCACCTTCTTCTTCCTCCTCACGAGCTTCCTTTTGTGGCATGGCAGAAGCTTCCCTCCCCCGATTCGCGGGCTACACTTCCTTCCCGAGCCTCCCATCACCCCTATAAGAACACCCCTCCTCTCCTCGTTCCATTTTCCCCATCACCTCGCCTTCTTCCTGCTCGTAGTCACGGCGCCAAAATCCTCATCTTCCTGTCAAGAACGGAGTACAGTAGGTCTCGTGGCGCTTCCCCATCACCCCTGCCGAGCCTCTCCAGCGCCCCACCCCCTGTCGTGCTACTCCTCTGCCACTTCCCCACCGCGCCGGCGACCTCCCCACCTCGCTGGAGCAGCTACCTCGCCGGAGTTCTTCCTCTCTGTCACCCATGGTGAGATTCACGAAATCCCGTCACAGTTTTTTTTCAGAAAAAGAGCAAACTTATCAAATTCATATCTATTAGTGTGTAACTCGAAATTAGATGATTCTTTTTGCGTTCAATCACAAATTTTAGGCAGTTCCTGTAGATATATAATTTGTCTATGTTTGGATTTATAAAAATTGAGTTAGATCAGATTTGAATTAAAGCTTGTTTTGCTTATTCCGTGAGTTTAAAAATAGCTTTTAGTTTGATTCTTTTTGTTGTTGCTTCCTATTGATCATATATTTCAATAGTTTCAGTTTTAGTTTTTTTTAAATATTTCTACTTGGGGTTTTTACCAAAACAGATTCTGTTTTAGTTCTTTTAGGATTATGGCTATTTCTTTTTCTATAATTGTTTTTAAATTAATTTCTTTTATATTTCAGAAAGTTTATGTTTAGTTTCTTATAGTTAAACAGTACATTCTCAACAAGTTTTTATTTTTATTTTATTTGTTATCATGAAATCAATTCTAGTTCTCTAATAACTTGCAATTGATTTCTCTACTGTTTCAACTCCCATTTGAAATTACTTCCAAAATAGTTTTCTGTAAAATACTTTATTTTATCTTGGTTAAATTTATATCTTAGTTCTCTATTATTTAATGTTTTATTTTTCAGTTAGAACAAAAAAAAACTATTTAGTGTTTGATGTAGTAGAAGACTCCTAGTTTTAGTTGAAGTTTCTTTCGGATTCTTATTCGCTCTCTCTTTTGTTTTGATTGGTAGTATGAGTGCTTATGTGAATGATATGTTTGTTATATAGATTTCATCGGAGAGTAACGAATAGTCTATCTAGTTATTTCTCGAGAACGAAAATTCTTCTTCGTCAACATCACCAGGCAAGTCATTTGATTATGTATCACCTATGTTTTATGCATCGTAGTTCTACTATCCTATGCCCAATTGCATGCTCACTAGGTACTTGGAAATTATGGTTACATATTGTAGTATCATGTGGTAGGCACCCAAAAACCCCGTCACTAGGCCCGGGACGACAAATTTCATATTGCTATGCTTGAGTAGACGGGATTCTGGTTGAGAGTTTATCACGAGTGATGCGAGGATACTTTAATAACCAAGACCGGTTGAGTCAAGACTTTTCAAGACCTCGTGATGCAATGCAACTCTGGGTGAAGGACGGTTGATCGGCTCCCTGGAGAAACCAGTGGATGACCCGGGATGCTGGAGACGGCCATGACATCTTGCGGAAAGCTTCACCCAGGCTCAAAGAGACGGAGGATATTTTCAAGACCGAAGGCTTACCTGCACAGCCACAAGTCATTATGGGCTCTGGCTTGGTTGGACAACGCGGCGACTCTGGACAGGCGGTGCTAGCAGATGTAGAAGAACGGTACGATTGGATGGGCACCGACAGGGATTCAGAGGGACCCGTTGAAAGACCATGTTTTGATCATCCGGTCTTCAAACACCCTGAAGTGCGAGGACATACATGGAGGCGATCAAATCTTGTGGGGAACGTGTGCAAAACACTGCAGAGTACTCAAACCTAATCGATTAGCCGTGTCCACGGTCATGGACAACTTGATCCAAAGGAGTTGAAGTTATATATATTTGATGAGGGTAATATTTATAACTTGGGTATGAGAACTCGTTGGCGGAACCATCTCGTTAACAACCAACCTTGTAGTAATATTTTGCTTTTAGCCCCTCTTGTTGTAGGAGAAAATTTGCTTTACGCTAAAACTTACAGCCCCACCTGCCATATATGCATATAGTATAGATGATATTTTACCCCCTCTCATATGTGACTTGCCGGCATATTCAATATGCTGACCTACACGGCTGCAACGTCTTATGTTGCAGATATTTTCCTCGACAAGTAAGAGCACGATTCAGGGTTACGGTCTACACTCCACTTGCCGTTGGTGTTTATTGGGACTCAACTCCCTTGACCGCTGCCGCTGAGATGTTTAAGGTATATATCAGTTTTACGCTATTTACATGTGATTGCACTTTGATATATACATTGGTGTACTGTGTGTGCCAGCATACTAATCCAGGGATGGCACAGATACACAGAGGCTTGACTCGTTTTGAGTCGGGTCGCTACATGTTGTTGTTGTTGTTATTGTTGTTGTTGTTGTTGTTGTCGTCGTCGTCTTCTTTGTTGTTGTTATTGTTGTTGTTGTTGTTGTTGTTGTTGTCGTCATTCTCGTTGTTGTCATTGTTGTCGTTAATGTCGCTTTTGTCGTCATCGTTTTTATTGTGGTGGTTGTTGTTGTTGTTTTTGTTGTTGTTGTAGTTGTTGTTGTTGTCGTCGTCGTCGTTGTCGTCTTTGTTGTTGTTGTTATTTTCATTGTTGTTGGTTTTGTCGTTGTTATTGTTATTTGTTGTTGTTGTTGTTGTTGTTGCCGTTGTCGTTTTTATCGTTGTTGTTGTTATTATCGTTGTTGTCATTGTTCTCATCAATACCGTTGTTGTCGTCTCTGTCGTCGTCGTCATCGTGGTTGTTGTTGTTGTTGTTGTCGTCGTCGTCATTGTTCTTGTTGTCGTTGTTGTTGTTGCTGTCGTAGTTGTCATTATTCTCGTCATTGTCATTGTTATCGTCTCTGTCGTCGTCATCGTAGTCATTGTCATTTTGGAAATCATCGTTGTTGTTGTTGTTGTTGTTGCTGCTGCTGAGGTTGCTTTTGTTGTCGTTGTTGTCGTCGTCATCGTCGTCTTCATCATCGTCGTCGTCGTCGTCATCGTCATCGTCATCGTCGTCATCGTAGTAGTGGTTGCTATTGTTGTTGTTGTTGTTGTTGTTGTTGTTGTTGTTGTCGTCGTCGTCGTCGTCGTCGTTGTCATCGTCATCGTCATTGTTCTTGTTGCTGTTGTTGTTGTTGTTGTTGTCGTTGTTGTCTTCATTGTTGTTGGTGTTGTCATTGTTGTTGTTTTTGTTATTGTTATTGTTGTTGATGTTGTTGTTGTTGTTTTTATTGTTGTAGTAGTAGTTGTTGTTGTTCTCATTGTTGTTGTTGTTGTTGTTGTTGTCGTTGTTGTTGTTGTTGTTGTTGTTGTCATTGTTGTTGTTTTTGTATTGTTTTTATTGTTGTTGTTGTTGTCGTTGTTGTTATTGTTGTTGTTGCTGTTGTCGTTTTTGTCGTTGTTGTTGTTATTGTCATTGTTCTCATAATTATCGTTGTTGTCGTCTCTATCGTCGTCGTCGTCGTCTTCATCATGGTTGTTGTTATTGTTGTTGTTGTTGTTGCCATTGTCGTTTTTATCGTTGTTGTTGTTATTGTCGTTGTTGTCATTGTTCTCATCATTATCGTTGTTGTCGTCTCCGTCGTCGTCGTCATCGTGGTCGTTGTTGTTTTTGTTGTTGTTGTTGTCGGCGTTGTCGTTCTTGTTGTCGTTGTTGTTGTTGCTGTCGTAGTTGTCATTGTTGTCGTTATTCTCGTCATTGTCATTGTTATCGTCGTTTTCGTTGTCGTCATCGTAGTCATTGTCATTTTGGAAATAATTGTTGTTGCTGTTGTTGCTGTTGTTGTTGTTGATGTTGCTTTTGTTGTTGTTGTTGTCATCGTCATCGTCGTTGTCGTCGTCGTTTTCATCGTCGTCGTCGTCGTCGTCGTAGTACTAGTTGTTGCTACTGTTGTTGTTGTTCATGATGATGATGTTGTTGTTGTTGTTGTTGTTGTTGTTGTTGTTATTGTTGTTGTCGTCGTCGTCGTCGTCGCCGTCGTTGTTGTTGTCATCGTCATCGTCATCGTCGTCCTCGTCATTGTTCTAGTTGTGGTTCTTGTTGTTGTTGTTGTTGTTGTCGTTGTTGTATTCATTGTTTTTGATGTTGTCATTGTTGTTGTTTTTTATATTGTTATTGTTGTTGTTGTTGTTGTTTTTCTTTTTGTTGTTGTTGTTGTTGTCATTTTTGTTGTTGTTGTCGTTGTCGTCGTCGTTGTTTTTGTTGTTATCATTGTTGTTGTTTTTGTATTGTGTTTGTTGTTGTTGTTGTTGTTGTTGTTGTTGCTGTTGTCGTTTTGGTCGTTGTTGTTGTTATTGTCGTTGTTCTCATCATTATCGTTGTTGCCGTCGTCGTCATGGTTGTTGTTATTGTTGTTCTTGTTGTTGTTGTTGTTGTTGTGGTCGTCGTCGTCGTCGTCGTCATCGTTTTTGTCATCGTCATCGTCATCGTCATTGTTCTAGTTGTTGTTCTTGTTGTTGTTGTTGTTGTTGTTGTTGTTGTTGTTGTTGTTGTTGTTGTCGTCGTCGTCGTTTTTGTCTTCATCGTTGTTGATGTTGTCATTGTTGTTGTTTTTGTTATTGTTATTGTTGTTGTTGTTGTTGTTGTTGTTTTTATTGTTGTAGTTGTTGTTGTTGTCATTGTTCTTGTTGTTGTTGTCATCGTTGTTGTTGTTGTCGTCGTTTTTGTATTGTTATTGTTGTTGTTGTTGTCGTTGTTGTTGTTGTTGTTGCTGTTGCCGTTTTTGTTGTTGTTGTTGTTGTTGTCTTTGTTCTCATCATTATCGTTCTTGTCGTCTCTGTCGTCGTCGTCGTCATGGTTGTTGTTGTTATTGTTGTTGTTGTTGTTGTTGTTGCCATTGTCGTTTTTATCGTTGTTGTTGTTATTGTCGTTGTTGTCAGTGTTCTCATTATTATCGTTGATGTCGTCTCTGTCGTCGTCGTCATCGTGGTTGTTGTTGTTGTTGTTGTTGTTGTCGTCGTCGTCGTTCTTGTTGTCGTTGTTGTTGTTGCTGTCGTACTTGTCATTGTTGTCGTTATTCTCGTCATTGTCATTGTTATCGTCGTCGTCATTGTAGTCATTGTCGTTTTGGAAATCATTGTTGTTGTTGTTGTCGCTGTTGCTGCTGCTGATGTTGCTTTTGTTGTTGTTGTTGTTGTTGTCGTCATCATCGTCATCGTCGTCGTCCTCGTCCTCGTCGTCATCGTCGTCGTCGTCGTAGTAGTAGTAGTAGTAGTTGTTGTTGTTGTTTTTGTTGTTGTTATTGTTGGTGGTGTTGTTGTTCTTGTTCTCGTCGTTGTCGTAGTTGTTGTCATCGTCATCGTCATCGTGGTCATCGTCATTGTTCTAGTTGTTGTTGTTTTTGTTGTTGTTGTTGTTGACGTTGTCGTTTTTATCGTTGTTTTTGTTATTGTCGTTGTTGTCATTCTTCTCATCATTATCGTTGTTGTCGTCTCTGTCATCGTCGTCATCGTGGTTGTTGTTGTTGTTGTCGTCGTCGTTCTTGTTGTCGTTGTTGTTGTTGCTGTCGTAGTTGTCATTGTTGTCGTTATTCTTGTCATTGTCATTGTTATTGTCGTTCTCGTCGTCGTCATCGTAGTCATTGTCGTTTTGGAAATCATTGTTGTGGTTGTTGTTCTTGTTGTTGTTGTTGCTGCTGATATTGCTTTTGTTGTTGTTGTTGTCGTCGTCATCGTCGTCGTCGTCGTCGTAGTAGTAGTAGTAGTTGTTGTTGCTATTGTTGGTGTTGTTGATGATGATGTTGTTGTTCTTGTTGTTGTTGTTGTTGTCGTCATCGTCGCCGTCGTCGTTGTTGTGATCGTCATCGTTATCGTCGTCATCGTCATTGTTCTAATTGTGGTTCTTGTTGTTGTTGTTGTTGTTGTTGCTGCTGTTGTCGTTGTTGTCTTCATTGTTGTTGATGTTGTCATTGTTGTTGTTTTTGTTATTGTTATTGTTGTTGTTGTTGTTGTTGTTGTTGTTGTTGTTCTTTTTGTTGTTGTTGTTGTTGTCATTTTTGTTGTTGTTGTCGTCGTTGTCGTCGTCGTCGTTGTTGTTGTTGTTGTTGTTGTTGTTGTCATTGTTGTTGTTTTTGTATTGTGTTTGTTGTTTTTGTTGTTGTTGTTGTTGGTTTTGTTGTCGTTGTGGCTGTTGTCGTTTTTGTCATTGTTGTTGTTATTGTCGTTGTTCTCATCATTATCGTTGTTGTCGTCGTCGTCATGGTTGTTGTTATTGTTGTTGTTGTTGTTGTTGTTGTTGTTGTTATTGTTGTTTTTGTTGTTGTTGTTGTTTATGTTGTTATTGTTATTGTTTCTGTTTTTGTTGTTGTTGTTGTCGTCGTTGTCGTCGTCATCGTCTTCGTTGTTGTTGTTGTTATTGTTGTTCTTGTTGTTGTTGTTGTTGTTGTTGTTGTCGTCGTCGTCGTCGTCGTTTTTGTCATCGTCATTGTTCTAGTTGTTGTTCTTGTTGTTGTTGTTGTTGTTGTTGTCGTCGTCGTCGTTTTTGGCTTCATAGTTGGTGATGTTGTCATTGTTGTTGTTTTTGTTATTGTTATTGTTGTTGTTGTTGTTGTTGTTGTTGTTTTTATTGTTGTAGTTGTTGTTGTTGTGGTCATTGTTGTTGTTGTTGTTGTTGTCATCGTTGTTGTTGTCGTTGTTGTTGTTGTCGTCGTTTTTGTATTGTTATTGTTGTTGTTGTTGTCGTTGTTGTTGTTGTTGTTGCTGTTGCCATTTTTGTCGTTGTTGTTGTTGTTGTCTTTGTTCTCATCATTATCGTTCTTGTCGTCTCTGTCGTCGTCGTCGTCGTCATGGTTGTTGTTATTGTTGTTGTAGTTGTTGTTGTTGCCATTGTCGTTCTTATCGTTGTTGTTGTTATTCTCGTTGTTGTCGGTGTTCTCATCATTATCGTTGCTGTCGTCTCTGTCGTCGTCGTCATCGTGGTTGTTGTTGTTGTTGTTGTTGTTGTTGTTGTCGTCGTCGTCGTTCTTGTTGTCGTTGTTGTTGTTGCTGTCGTACTTGTCATTGTTGTCGTTATTCTCGTCATTATCATTGTTATCGTCGTCGTCATCGTAGTCATTGTCGTTTTGGAAATCATTGTTGTTGTTGTTGTAGCTGTTGCTGCTGCTGATGTTGCTTTTGTTGTTGTTGTTGTTGTCGTCATCATCGTCATCATCGTCGTCCTCGTCCTCGTCGTCATCGTCGTCGTTGTCGTCGTAGTAGTAGTAGTAGTAGTTGTTGTTGTTTTTGTTGTTGTTGTTGTTGTTTTTGTTGTTGTTGTTGTTGTTGGTGTTGTTGTTCTTGTTCTCGTCGTCGTCGTAGTTGTTGTCATCGTCATCGTCATCGTCGTCATCGTCATTGTTCTAGTTGTTGCTGTTGTTGTTGTTGTTGTTGTTGTTGTTGTTGACGTTGTCGTTTTTATCGTTGTTTTTGTTATTGTCGTTGTTGTCATTGTTCTCATCATTATCATTGTTGTCGTCTCTGTCATCGTCATCATCGTGGTTGTTGTTGTTGTTGTTGTTGTTGTTGTTGTTGTCGTCGTCGTCGTTCTTGTTGTCGTTGTTGTTGTTGGTGTCGTAGTTGTCATTGTTGTCGTTATTCTCGTCATTGTCATTGTTATCGTCGTTGTCGTCGTCGTCATCGTAGTCATTGTCGTTTTGGAAATCATTGTTGTGGTTGTTGTTGTTGTTGTTGCTGCTGCTGATATTGCTTTTGTTGTTGTTGTTGTCGTCGTCATCGTCGTCGTCGTCGTAGTAGTAATTGTAGTTGTTGCTATTGTTGTTGTTGTTGATGATGTTGTTGTTGTTGTTGTTGTTGTTGTTGTTGTTGTCGTCATCGTTGCCGTCGTCATTGTTATCATCATCATCGTTATCGTCGTGATCGTCATTGTTCTAGTTGTGGTTCCTGTTATTGTTCTTGTTGTTGTTGCTGTTGTCGTTGTTGTCTTCATTGTTGTTGATGTTGTCATTGTTGTTGTTTTTGTTATTGTTATTGTTGTTGTTGTTGTTGTTGTTGTTCTTTTTGTTGTTGTTGTTGTCATTTTTGTTGTTGTCGTCGTCGTCGTCGTCGTCGTTGTTGTTGTTGTTGTTGTTGTTGTCATTGTTGTTGTTTTTGTATTGTGTTTGTTGTTGTTGTTGTTGTTGTTGTTGTTGTTGTTGTCGTTTTTGTCATTGTTGTTGTCATTGTCGTTGCTCTCATCATTATCGTTATTGTCGTCGTCGTCGTCATGGTTGTTGTTCTTGTTGTTGTTGTTGTTGTTTTTGTTGTTGTTGTTGCTTATGTTGTTATTGTTATTGTTGTTGTGGTTGTTCCTGTTGTTGTTGTTGTTGTTGTTGTTGTTGTTGTTGTTGTTGTTGTTGTTGTTGTCGTCGTCATTGTCGTCGTCGTCGTCTTCGTTGTTGTTGTTGTTGTTGTTGTTGTTATTGTTGTTGTTGTTGTTGTTGTCGTTGTCGTCGTCGTCTTCTTTGTTGTTCTCATTGTTGTTGTTGTTGTTGTTGTTGTTGTTGTTGTCGTTGTTGTTGTCGTTGTTGTCATTGTTGTCGTTAATGTCGCTTTTGTCGTAACCGTTTTTATTGTGGTGGTTGTTGTTGTTGTTTTTGTTTTTGTTGTAGTTGTTGTTCTTGTCGTCGCCGTCGTTGTCGTCTTTGTTGTTGTTGTTATTTTCATTGTTGTTGGTTTTGCCGTTGTTATTGTTATTTGTTGTTGTTGTTGTTGTTGTTGTTGTTGTTGTTGTGGTTGTCGTTTTTATCGTTGTTGTTGTTATTGTCGTTGTTGTCATTGTTCTCATCAATAGCGTTGTTGTCGAATCTGTCGTTGTCGTCGTCATCGTGGTTGTTGTTGTTGTTGTTGTTGTCGTCGTCGTCGTCGTTCTTGTTGTCGTTCTTGTTGTTGCTGTCATTGTCATTGTTATCATCGCTGTTGTCGTCGTCATAGTCATTGTCGTTTTGGAAATCATCGTTTTGTTGTTGTTGTTGTTGCTGCTGCTGATGTTGCTTTTGTTGTCGTTGTTGTCGTCGTCATCGTCGTCTTCATCATCGTCGTCGTCGTCATCATCGTCATCGTCGTCGTCGTCGTAGTGTTTGCTATTGTTTTTGTTGTTGTTATTGTTGTTGTTGTTGTTGTTGTTGTTGTTGTTGTTGTCGTCGTCCTCGTCGTCGTCGTTGTCATCGTCATCGTCATCGTCATTGTTCTAGTTGTTGTTGTTGTTGTCGTTGTTGTCTTCATTGTTGTTGATGTTGTCATTGTCGTTGTGTTTGTTATTGTTATTGTTATTGTTGTTGTTGTTGTTGTTGTTGTTGTTGTTGTTGTTGTTGTCATTGTTGTTGTTGTTGTTGTTGTCGTCGTTGTTATTGTTGTTGTTGTTGTTGTCATTGTTGTTGTTTATGTATTGTTATTGTTGTTGTTGTTGTCGTTGTTGTTATTGTTGTTTTGCTGTTGTCGTTTTTGTCGTTGTTGTTGTTATTGTCGTTGTTCTCATCATTATTGTTGTTCTCGTCTCTGTCGTCGTCGTCGTCGTCATCATGGTTGTTGTTACTGTTGTTGTTGTTGTTTTTGTTGTTGTTGTTCTTGTTGTTGTTGTTGTTGTAGTTGTTGCCATTGTCGTTTTTATCGTTGTTGTTGTTATTGTCGTTGTTGTCATTGTTCTCATCATTATCGTTGTTGTAATCTCTGTCGTCGTCGTCATCGTGGTCGTTGTTGTTTTAGTTGTTGTTGTCGTCGTCGTCGTTCTTGTTGTCGTTGTTGTTGTTGCTGTCGTAGTTGTCATTGTTGTCGTTATTCTCGTCATTGTCATTGTTATCGTCGTTGTCGTCGTCATCGTAGTCATTGTCATTTTGGAAATCATTGTTGTGGTTGTTGTTGCTGTTGTTGCTGCTGATGTTGCTTTTGTTGTTGTTGTTGTCGTCGTCATCGTCGTCGTCGTCGTCGTCATCGTCGTCGTCGTCGTAGTAGTCGTTGTTGCTATTGTTGTTGTTGTTGTTGATGATGTTGTTGTTGTTGTTGTCGTTGTTGTCGTCGTCGTCGTCGTCGTTGTTGTCATCGTCATCGTCATCGTCGTCATCGTCATTGTTCTAGTTGTGGTTCTTGTTGTTGTTCTTGTTGTTGTTATCTTCATTGTTTTTTATGTTGTCATTGTTGTTGTTTTTGTTATTGTTATTGTTATTGTTGTTGTTGTTGTTGTTCTTTTTTTTGTTGTTGTTGTTGTTGTTGTCATTTTTGTTGTTGTTGTCGTCGTCGTCGTCGTTGTTGTCGTTGTTGTCATTGTTGTTGTTTTTGTATTGTGTTTGTTGTTGTTGTTGCAGTTGTCGTTTTTGTCGTTGTTGTTGTTATTGTCGTTGTTCTCATCATTATCGTTGTTGTCGTCGTCGTCATGGTTGTTGTTATTGTTGTTGTTGTTGTTGTTGTTGTTGTTGTTGTTGTTGTTATTTGTAACATCCCAAAATTATAAATTTTGGAATGTTAATATAATTATTAGATTGATTGTTTGTTTGTTTGCTGAGTGACTGAAACTTGTGCGAAATTTGAAACTTTTCGAAACTTTTGAATGAGAGGGAATAACATCACTTTCCCCTTCTCCGGTGAATTCAAATTAAAGCTTTTAAAAGCAACGAGAGAAGAGGACATGACTTCTTCAATTATACAGAATTTGAACGGAGATATTTGCGATGAATTCATTTGCTTTTCCATTTTTCCATCGCGCAAGAAATGTCCGGAGAAAACTCTCTTGGACGCAAGAGAGAGAGCGGAGGAAAATGACACTCCAAAAGTGCGGGCAAATCTCTGAAGTAATTGAGCAAAGAAAACCCAAAATTCTTTTGCAAAAAGAAATAAAGCAAATTGGGAATTTCTGAGTAGAGCAAAGAAATAAATTTCAAGTAGAGCAAAGAAATAAAGCAAATTGGGAATAGAGCAAAAAATTTCAAGTTTTTATTTTGGCTTTAAAAAAATGTTATTCGAGTAGAGGTTCTTTTTCTGATTTTTTTTATATATAATGCCATATATAAATATATTGATTTATTTTCTTTCTTTGGCTTTTATATTTTTCTGTTTGGAAAGGTTTAAAAAAGAAAAAAAATCTTTTTTTTCTTTAACCCCCACTGGCCCGAGCCCCTTTTTCCGTGGGATCGAATCCCTTGAAACCTGCTGCCGCCCCCTGCATTTTCCCTCCCTCCTCCTCACTGCCAAGTGGCCCCTCCCCCACCCGAACCCTCTCCTCCCCACGTCGTCACCTTCCTCTCCCCTCGTCTCCTTCCTTCGTTTCTCTGCACCGAAACCTCCCCAGGGAACCGAGATTTCTTTCCCTACACATCCAGTATTCCCTCTCCTCCCTTAACTCTCCCTCCCTCCTCTCTCTGCCCGAGCCACCTCCCCCCCGTCACCTTCCTTCGCCGCCTCCCTCCCCCTTCCTTCTCTGCTCCCGAGCCGAGACCACCAAGGATCGCCTCCCAGTACTCCCTCTCTCCTTTCCTTAGCCCGAGCCCCTCCTAGCCTATATGAAGACCGCCCCAGCGCCGCCCCGTTCCCGCCCTAACCTAGCCGCCGCCGCCTCCCCATTTTCCCGCCCCCGGAGCTCTCCCTCGCCGCCCGAGCCACAACTCGCCGGAGCAGCAGCAGCAGCGAGCTGCACCTTCGGCCTCGCCCTGGAGGAGCCCCTCCCCGAGCCCTCTCCGTCCCCGCCGCCTCCCTCTCGGAGGAGGACCCCGCCGCCGCCTCCCCCGAAGCCCTCCACCGCCCCGGAGCTCCCCTTCCTCGTCGGCAGCGACGTCCCTCGCCGGTGCAAAGCTACTGCCGTCCAGGTAGCTTCTGCCTCCTTCTTCCTCTCTGTAATCTCTCTCTTCTGTTAGTAGCCGTTAGATCTTGTACTAGTGGCGTGGATTAAATCCCTAGATACCCCTTCGGTCTAACTCAGAAAACCAACGGTTCTTTTGTTCACTTAAGATTTAGCAAGTGGTTTTGCTAGCCTTAGGACGTTTGCTCCTAACCAAGAAATAAACGTTCTCCGCAGCCAACCGTAGCTTGCCACGTGTATCCCTCTTTTAGCACTAGTAGCTGCAGTTTTTCTGTCAAAAATAGCAAAAACAGCAACTTTCAATCTTGTTTTGGCCACAACTTTTTATCCCTAAGTCCAATGACATTGATTCGTTTTCCAGTAGCTCACAAATTTCCTGTAGTTTTTAAATACATATAATTTGTCTATGTTTGAAAGTTTCAAAAATAAGTTAGGTCAGATTTAGTTTAAACCTTGTTCTGCCTATTCCAGGAGTTTAAAAATAGCTTTTCATTTGATTCCTGTTGGTACTGATCACTAGTGATCTTTTGTATTACTGGTAAAAATTTCAGATTTGTTTGAGTACTTTAAATCATTATTTCATATGAAACAATTTCTGTTTTACCTCTTTTAGGATTTCGGCTAATTCATTTTCTACTTTGGTTTTAAAGTATTTTCTTTATTATTTCAGAATGATTATTATGTTTTGTTTCTGTTAGATAAACAGTAGTTTTGCAACAAGTCTCTATTTTAGTTTTATTTGTTTTCATGAAACCAATTCTAGCTCCGTAGTAACGTGCAATTGTTTTCACCGTTGTTTCAAATCTCGTTTGGGAATGCTTTCAAAGGTTTTGTGAAAAACACTTTATTTTATCTTAGTTAAACTTATATCTTAGTTCCTTGTTATTATTTTCTGTTAGACAAAACTATTTAGTGGTTGACGTAGTAGAAGACTCTTTAGTTCCATTTGAAGTTTCTTTCGGTTTCCTATTCGCTCTCTCTTTTGTTTTGATTGCTAGAATGATTGCTAGTATGAGAGCTTATGTGAATGATATGTTTGTTATATAGATTTCATCGGAGAGTGACGACTAGTCTATCAAGTTATTTTCTCGAGAAATTCTTCTTCGTCAACATCACCAGGCAAGTCACTTTGATCATACTATCACCTACGTTTTATGCATTGTAGTTCTACCATCCTATGCCCAATTGCATGCTGCCTAGGTACTTGGAAACTTTAGTATAGATTGTAGTATCATGTGGTAGGCACACAACAACCCCGATACTTGTCCCCGGGACGACAATTTCTTAATGCTATGCTTGAGTAGACGGGTTTTCGGTTGAGTGTATATCACGAGTGATGCGAGGTTGATTAAATAATCAAGACCGGTTAAGACAAGATCTTCAAGACCTCGGACGCAATGCAACACTGGGTGAAGGACGGTTGATCGGCTCCCTGGAAAACCCAGTGGATGCCTGGGATGCTGGAGAGGCCATGACATCCTGCGGAAAGCTTCACCCAGGCTCAAAGAGACGGAC
>NC_058521.1:286855598-286893098 GCF_904849725.1 Hordeum vulgare subsp. vulgare | reverse complement strand
AGAGCCTTGGTCAACATTTTTATCAAGCTTCATTCTGTTGCTTAAAATAAATAGCTTCCTATTGCTATTTACTCCATCGTAGAAAATCCCTAGAGTATTCATTTCATCTCCAAATCCAGTGAAACAACTTCCTATATATTTCTAAAATCATTCTCTGTTAAATGGGTGCCTTCACTCATTTTTAACAGAATGATTTTTGTTGGCTCCTTCAATAATCACCTATTGCTCCTTTCACCTATTCAAAAATACCTGAAGATCCAAATCTCCTATGAAATGATTCAGGTATTTTTCTTATGACCAGAGAGGTCCAAGAAAAATAAAACTTCTATTTTTGTGGCACTTTTATTCTGCTTGCTATGTGGCTTACTATGGTTGTTACGGTAGACAGAGTATTCGGAGTAGGAACGGAAGACCTCAAAGACCCCGAGGACTTACGTGAGCAAGGCAAGCAGGCCTTTAACCATGACTTGAGCATATGAATTGATGCATGCTAGAATAGCAAGTACTTTTCCGTTGCGTGTGATCATAGTGCCGGTTCATCATTGGTGTGATGGTACCGAAGGCTTCTTCGAAGGACTTGCATGATGGTGATGTTATACATATGGCTCCTCGCAGCACAAGCATGATGAGCTTGATCCTACCATCTATGAGGATCATGCTACTATCATGTTGACTAGTTGAGTTAAAAACCCATTGCATGAGCATGATGATGAGTTAAATCAAAGGTTTATGAAGAAACCCGTCTAGTGCCACTAATGCCCGAGGGTGATGATGAGATGGGTGGCCACTTTTGGTGAACTGGTGCACTGGTGTTTTGTGTGAGTATGGCTTCGGAAATGGGATTAGATTTATGATGTGTCGACCGTCCCAACCTCACATGTGCGACCATGTTGCCCCTTTATGGGACGGGGCTTTGTTGATTACTCTGGTCGGTACTAGCAAAGAACCACATTCCTAGTGGCGGGAGTGATTGTTGCCACTCTCATGATGGGGTCGTGCCAGGAAGGGCGACTATGCCATTTTTATGAGTTCCAGGCACACCGTTGGTCCCCGCATGGTTGATACTGTCCAGAGTCGGTACTTGTAAGATGTACCACATGTGGGCTGGGTACCAATCGAGTGGACCTCTTTGTTTAGTATCGTCGGGGGAAAGATAATGATCGGGTACTTACCTCGGATATATGTGATATACCGCGAGTCGTGGATGACACGGAAGTTTCCCGGTTCTCGTGGGTACAGCACGCAACCTCTGCAGAGTGTCAAACTATTCGAATAGCCGTGTTCACGGTCAAGGACAGTTGGGTAATCCAACTTAAACTACGTCCTGATATTTCCACATAAACCAAGGACTAGTAGTAGTAGTTGTTGTTGTTGTTGTTGTTGTTGCTGTTGTTGTTGTTGTTGTTGTTGTTGTTGTTGTTTTAGTTGTTGTCGTTTCTATTGTTTTTGGTGTTGTCGGCGGCAGCGGCGTCGTTGTTGTTCTTTGTTGCTGTTGTCGTTGATGAGGTTCCTATCATTGATGTTGATGTTATCGTTGTTGTTCTTGTTGTTGTCGTTGTTCTCTTCACTGTCATTGTTCTCGTCGTCGTCGTTGTCATCCTTGTTATTGTTGTAGTTTTTTTTTGTTGTTGTTGTTGTTCTTTCTGTTGTCGCCGTTGTCGTCGTCTTCGTTGTTGTTGTTGTTGTTGTTGTTGATGATGATGTTGATGTTGTTGTTGTGGTTGATGTGGTTGTTGTTGTTGTTGTTGTTGTTGTTGTTGTTGTTGTTTTTGTCGTTGTTGTTGTTGTTGCTGTTGTCGTTTTTGTCGTTGATGTTGTTATTGTCGTTGTTTTCGTTGTTCTCATCATTATCGTTGTTGTCGTCTCTGTCGTCATCGTCATCGTCGCGGTTGTTGTTGTTGTTGTTGTTGTCGTTGTTGTTGTTGTCCTTGTTGCTGTTGCTGTTGTAGTTGTTGTCATCGTCGTCGTTGTCTTCATTGTTGTTGTTGTCGTTGTTCGCACTGTTGTCGTTAATGGCGTTGTTGTCATTGTTGTAGTTGTTATCATTCTTCTCAATGTTCTCGTCATTGTCGTTGTTGTCGTCGTTGTCGCCTTCGTCCTTGTGGTTGTTGTTGTTGTTGTTGTTGTAGTCGTCGTCATCATCGTCGTCGTCATAACCATCATCGTCGGCGGCGGCGGTGTCGTTATCGTCGTTTTTGTCGTTTTTGTTGTTATTGTTGTCGTTGATGTAGTTATTGTTGTTGTTGTTGTTCTTGTTGTTCTTGTTGTCGTTCATGTCGCTCTTTTCGTTGTTGTTGTTGTTGTCATTGTTTTTGTTGTCATTGTTCTTGTCATTGTCGTTGTTGTCGTCATTGTCGTTGTCGTCATCATCCTTGTTGTTGTTTTTGTTGTTGTCGTTGTTGTTGTTGTTTTTGTTGTTGTCGTCGTCGTCGCCTTCGTTGTGTTTGTTGTTGTTGTTGTTTTCGTTGTTGCCGTTGTTGTCATTGGTGTCGTTGTTATCGTCGTTGTTGTTGTCATCGTTGTTATCGTTCTTCTCAATATTGTCGTTGCTGTCATCATTGCGACCTCGTCGTCGTAGTTCTCGTCGTCGTCCTTGTTGTTGTTGTTGTTGATGTTGTTTTGTTGTTGTTGTTTTGGTTGTTGTTGTTGTTGTTTTGTTGTTGTTGTTGTTCTTGTCGTCGTCCTCGTCATCGTCGTCTTCGTTGTGGTTGTTGTTGTTGTTGTTGCTGTTGTTGTTGTTGTTGTTGTGGTTGTTGTTGTTGTTGTCGTTGTTGTCCCATTTGTTGTTGTTGTCACTTTTGTCGTCATTTTTGTTGTTATTGTTGTTGTTGTTGTTGTTGTTGTTGTTTTTGTTGTGGTTGTTGTTGTTGTTGTTGTTGTTGTTGTTGTTGTTGTTGTTGTCGTTCTTGTTATTGTTGTTGTTGTTGTTGTTTTTGTTGTGGTTGTCGTCGTTGTCTTCGTGGTGGTGGTGGTGGTCATCGTTGTCATCGTTGTTGTTGTTCTTGTTGTTGTTGTTCTTGTTCTTGTTGTCGTTGTTCTTGCTGTTGCTGTTGTTGTTGTTCTTGTTGTCGTCGTCGTCTTCGTTGTTGTTGTTGTCGTTGTTGTCACTGTTGTCGTTAATGTCGTTGTTGTCATTGTTGTAGTTGTTATCGTTCTTCTCATTGTTCTCGTCATTGTCGTTGTTGTCGTTGTCGTCGTTGTTCTCGTCATTGTTGCCTTCATCCTTGTGGTTGTTGTTGTTGTTGTAGTCGTCGTCCTCATCGTCTTCATCATCATCATCGTCGTCGTCGGCGGCGGCGGCGTCGTTATCGTCGTCTTTGTCGTCTTTGTTGTTTTTGTTGTTTTTGTTGTTTTTGTTGTCGTTGATATCGTTATTGTTGTTGTTGTTGTTGTTCTTGTTGTCGTTCATGTCTCTGTTTTCGTTGTTGTTGCGGTTGTCATTATTTTTGTTGTCGTTGTTCTTGTCTGTAACGACCAAACCTCGAAGGATTTGAGTCTCTCTGCTTTATTGTGCTAGTCCCTGGATCGACTCGCTAGCACACACAGTATAGATGAAAACCAGATATAGCAAGTGCATCATTTATAATAACGTATGATCCAGAATTTATAAAATATAACAATCTGCATAGCACTTAGCTAGCTTTATTCTATTAAACAGCGGAAATGTAGGAGAATAATAACGATGAGTCCCATCATAGCCCACTGGCGATGTTGAGTGAAGACTCGCGACCCTAACGGTACCTTACTCCTCGTCTGAATATCCTGCAACATGATACGTTGCAGCCATATAGGTCAATACTTTGAATGTATTGGCAAGTTACACAGGAAAAGTAATATAACAGACCTACATGTATATGCATAGTATAACAAGAGAAAGGCTGATGGTTATTTTGCAGAAAGCTGATTTTATCCTCATAGCTACCTAATAGTCAAGTTTTAGTTTGTTTGCTACAATAACTCACATATGGTTGAATCGGCATCTCCAACTCCAACCTGTTACCATTATTAAGTTTCCCACCAAGTTCTATTAAGTGTGTCATCTGTCAAGATCATCCAACAACTGTAATGGCCTAGCTGGTCAAAATTGTCCATAACCGGGGACACGACTAATCATGATTAGTTTATACACTCTGCAGAGGTCAGTACGCTGTACCCACTGGACCCAACCCGAAGATTGAGACGAAGTCTTTCAGAAGCAGTCACCTAGTCCCACACGAGGCCCATCCCACCTATCATAGCTACATCAGCTAGCACATCCGGGTAAGGTTTCCACGACTGATCAACTAAGCCAGAGCCCATAATAGCCAGTGGTCGCACAAGGAAGCTACTAGTCACTAAGTCTGTTTGATCTTTTTGAACCTGGGCGGCATCCACTTACATTCAGACGATTGATACCATGATGTTCTTGAAACCACCCAGCAATACCATATCCGCCCAGAGGTGAATTAAATCCTTAATTACTACTCAAATTTATTTTGTAGTAATCCTCACATAATCTCAATGAATACAGGAACCAATCCCCGTCTACATAGCATAGCAAAACTACAAATACCACGATCTTCATGACGAGGGATATAGCTCAACAGCATAGCAATAATAATAATATTCCTATACATGCATAATTTTCATAGGGTGATATAATACTACATGCATAGAAAATAATAGGTAAAGGATGATCAACATGTAACTTGCCTTGATTCTGGTTCAGGAAGTCACACTTCTGACAATAGTTTGCGTCGCACTCTGCGCAATCTACACGTTGCAAACAATCACACCAATCAACCACCACAATCACATAACACCAAATAAAACCATCGGCCATAAAATAACTTGTTTAAAACCAAAGCATAAATAACATGGCAGTAGGTATAAATCATCTACATGCTGATACGATCATGACGCAAAAAGTATCAACTAAATCGGATGAACGCTTAGCAAAATATGGCCTCCGGTAGGTCTAAAATAAATCTGATTTAACAAAAAAAATTAATTGTTGTAAAAATGAAAACTAATGGTTCTATCATGTTCTACTCATCAATAAGAGATCACAGGGAAAAGAATTTCCTGATTCGGAGTTACGAGTAAAAAGATAAACACGTTTCAAAATTATACCAAGAATCTGACAGAGCTAAAAACAGGTTAAAAACAGATTTTATTCGCCCAGAAGCTGTCCATCGGGGTTTGTTGAATCGGCTCGTGCGTGCGTTCTCACCATGAACAGCGGGGAAAAATGGAACCGTCTCGGTGTGGCTCCTCCGGTGGTTCTCCGGTGGCGGTCGAACGTACTCCGGTGATGGCGGCTCCGCGATCTCCGGCGAACAAGGACGAACTTCGGTGGTGCTCCGGTGTTGCTCCGTGGTGCTCGAGGCTGCTGCACGTGCGAGGCGGCGGCGCGTTCTGGCTCGCGAGGAAGGCAAATGCTCTGTGCGTGCGGGGCGAATCGAAACTAATCGAGGCAGGGAAAAAATCGGGTCCTGGGGATTTATGCCCTCGCGAGAAGAAGTCCTGGCGAACAGGAGCTCGTCTCGGTTTCAAGGAGAGACCGGCTCAGGGAAGGGGTCCCACTCGGGACAGGATTAGGCGCAGGGGCGTGAGGCCTCCTGGCCGCTAGCCTCGCTGGGCAAGGAGCCTGCCTGGGACTAGGTCAAATCTCGGTTCCTCCTGGGCTCGCTGGAGTCTGGCACTTCGTGGTGCTGGTGGTCCAAGCAGGAGCGAAGGGAGGCTGGGGCTGCTGGGGTGATCGGCACGAGCTGGACTCGGTGCCTGGCTCGCTGGGGCAAGGGGCCTGGTGCACGTGGCCTCGTGGGCAAGTGGCCTCGTGGGGCACGTGGCCTCGTGGGCAGGAGACTGGGCGCTGGTGCGCTGGGTGTGGCCACCAGCGCTGGTGGGGATGGGTGCCTGGGCTCGGTGCGTGGGGCAAAGGGAACTGGCTCGGTGGAGCCTGGTGGCTCGATGCCTGGGACTCTCGTGGTTGTATCGCTGGCTGGGCTGAGCCTGGCTCGGCCTGGCCAGTTGGTGGGTTTTCCCCTTTTTTTTAAAGAACAACAACAAACAGCCACAAAAGAAAAAAATATATATGTTTCCTAGCTAACAAATACTAGAAAACATATGTACTAAAATATATATACACACTATAATACTTAAAAAACAGAAAAATATATACAACTAATATATATATATAATATATATACACATACATATAATATATCTCTAATATATACACTACAGGAACGAGCTTCTTTGCCGTCTGCCATCACAAACGGCAAAGACAATATCCCGGACGGCAAAGAGAATATCACAGACGGCAAAGATTCTCACGACCGGCAAAATTTCTGCGTCAGCCTACGACGGCATAGGACCTTCTTTGCCGTCTGCCCAGGCAAAGCGGACGGCAAAGCTCTTTGCCGTCAGCTTTCCTTAGGAGTAGTCGGCAAAGTGCTCGAGATGGCAGCCGACACGCGTTGCCTCCGTTAGGGGTTAACGGAGGCTTTGCCGTCTGCCTCCCCCTCCATCTTTGCCGTCTGCCTTCTCCTCCCCTCCCCTCCCCCTCTATCTTTGCTGTCTGCCTCCCCGTGCATCTTTGCCGTCTGCCTGCTCCTCCCCTCCCCCTCTCTCCACTCTTTGTCGTCTGCCTCCTCCTCCCCCCCTCCTCTGTTCCCTCTTCTTTGCCGTCTTCCCACCCTGGAGGCTGACGGCAAAGAGACTACATAGACACCCCAGGATGCACAGCTGGGTGCCATGTGGCACCTTTGCCGTGTGCCAGCTGATGGCACAGGTCTTTGCCATCAGCTGGCAGACGACAAAGAGCCCATATAGTTCCTATTTTTTTGTTTTATATTATTTCACAGCACATATATATATATATATATATATATATTTGATAGCACATTTATATAATTCACCACACATATATGATATAGAGTTCACCACACATATACTTGCCAACACATATATATATAATTCACCACACATATATGATTCACCAATGTACATCCCCATATATCCAAAGAACCAACATACCAAGTATTGCACTGTTTATCCATATATACATATACATATAGTTCGACATTGTTCATCAACTCAAATGAAAACTAGATGATATACATATAAAGTTCATCCATTGACATTGTTCAACTCCATGAATGCCAGCTTCCATGCATGTAGTATATCCAATCTGCAAAAATGTGAATAAGAAAGTTAGAAGAAGAACAAAATATGATGTTTTTCAGCTAATTATGTCATTTTTAGCGGAAAACAAGCTAAGTATATGTGTGGTGAACTATATATCATTTGTTGGAGCTAAATTACCTAATTATGTCTTTTTTGAGCTAAATGGGCTAATTATCCCATTTTAGAGGAAAACAAGCTAATTATTCATGAGCTAACCAAGGTTCTTATGCCATTTTGAGGTTATTATGCCATTTTGGAGCAAAATGGGCTAATTATGTCATTGTTGGGTTAATTAAAGAAAGGATAATATGAAATAGGAGAAGAAAGAGGAGGAGGAGGTGAAGAAGAAGAAATCAAGAAGAAGGAGGAGAAGGAGGAGAAGGAGGAGGAGGAGAAGGACTAGAAGTTCCTTGGCCTTCTCCTCCTCTTCCTCCTCCTCCTCCTCCTCCTTCTCCTTCTTCTCTTCTTCTTCTTCTCTTCTTCTTCTTCTTCTTCTTTCTTTTCATTTTCCTATTTCATCTCCTTTTATCCTCTTGTTGGAGCCAAATTACCTAATTTTGTCTTTTTTGAGCTAAATGGGCTAATTATCCCATTTTAGAGGAAAACAACCTAAGTATATAATATTAATGAGCTAACCAAGGTTCTTATGCCATTTTGAGCTTATTCTGCCATTTTCGAGCTAAATGGGCTAATTATGTCATTGTTGGGTTAATTAACGCAAGGATAATATGAAAGAGGAGAAGAAAGAGGAGGAGGAGGAGAAGAAGAAGAAATCAAGAAGAAGGAGGAGGAGGAGGAGAAGGAGGAGGAGGAGAGGGACTAGAAGGTCCTTGGCCTTCTCCTCCTCGTCCTCGTCCTTCTCCTTCTTCTCTTCTTCTTCTGCTCTTCTTCTTCTTCTTTCTTTTCATTTTGCCTATTTCTTCTCCTCTTCTCCTCTTGTTGGAGCTAAATTACCTAATTATGTATTTTTTGAGCTAAATGGGCTAATTATCCCATTTTAGAGGAAACCAAGCTAAGTATGTAATATTAATGAGCTAACCAAGGTTCTTATGCCATTTTGAGCTTATTATTGTATTTTGGAGCTAAATGGGCTAGTTATGTCATTGTTGGGTTAATTAAAGCAAGGATAATATGAAAGAGGAGAATAAAGAGGAGGAGGAGGAGGAGAAGAAGAAGAAATAAAGAAGGAGGAGGAGGAGGAGAAGGATAGAAGGTCCTTGGCCTTCTCCTCCTCCTCCTCCTTCTTCTTCTCTTCTTCTTCTTCTTCTTTATTTTCATTTTGCCTATTTCTTCTCCTCTTCTCCTCTTCTTGGAGCTAAATTACCTAATTATGTCTTTTTTGAGCTAAATGGGCTAATTATCCCATTTTAGAGGAAAACAAGCTAATTATATAATTTCAGTGAGCTAACCAAGGTTCTTATGCCATTTTGAGCTTATTATGGTATTTTGGAGATAAATGGGCTAATTATGTCATTGTTGGGTTAATTAAAGCAAGGATAATATGAAAGAGGAGAAGAAAGAGGAGGAGGAGGAGAAGAAGAAGAAATCAAGAAGAAGGAGGAGGAGAAGGAGGAGGAGGAGGAGAAGGATAGAAGGTCCTTGGCCTTCTCCTCCTCCTCCTCCTCCTCCTCCTCCTCCTTCTTCTTCTCTTCTTCTTCTTCTTCTTTCTTTTCATTTTGCCTATTTCTTCTCGTCTTCTCCTCTTGTTGGAGCTAAATTACCTAATTATGTCTTTTTTGAGCTAAATGGGCTAATTATCCCATTTTAGAGGAAACCAAGCTAAGTATATAATATTAATGAGCTAACCAAGGTTCTTATACCATTTTGAGCTTATTATGGTATTTTGGAGCTAAATGGGCTAATTATGTCATTGTTGGGTTAATTGTAGCAAGGATAATATGAAAGACGAGAAGAAAGAGGAGGAGGAGGAGAAGAAGAAGAAATCAAGAAGAAGGGGGAGGAGGAGGAGGAGAAGGATAGAAGGTCCTTGGACTTCTCCTCCTCGTCCTCCTCCTCCTCCTCCTTCTTCTTATCTTCTTCTTCTTTTATTTCTTTTCATTTTGCCTATTTCTTCTCCTCTTCTCCTCTTGTTGGAGCTAAATTACCTAATTATGTCTTTTTTGACCTAAATGGGCCAATTATCCCATTTTAGAGGAAAAAAGCTAAGATATAATATTAATGAGCTAACCAAGGTTATTATGCCATTTTGAGCTTATTATGGTATTTTGGAGCTAAATGGGCTAATTATGTCATTGTTGGGTTAATTAAAGGAAGGACAATATGAAAGAGGAGAAGAAAGTGGAGGAGGAGGAGAAGAAGAAGAAATCAAGAAGAAGGAGGATGAGGAGGAGAAGGAGGAGGAGAATGATAGAAGGTCCTTGGCCTTCTCCTCCTCCTCCTCCTCCTCCTCCTCCTCCTTCTCCTTCTCCTTCTTCTCTTCTTCTTCTTCTTCTTCTTCTTTCTTTTCATTTCGCCTATTTCTTCTCCTCTTCTCCTCTTGTTGGAGCTAAATTACCTAATTATGTCTTTTTTGAGCTAAATGGGCTAATTATCCCATTTTAGAAGAAAACTAGCTAAGTATATAATATTAATGAGCTAACCAAGGTTCTTATGCCATTTTGAGCTTATTATGGTATTTTGGACCTAAATGGCTAATTATGTCATTATTGGGTTAATTAAAGCAAGGATAATATGAAAGAGGAGAAGAAAGAGGAGGAGGACGAGGAGAAGAATAAATCAAGAAGGAGGAGGAGGAGAAGGATAGAAGGTCCTTGGCCTTCTCCTCCTCCTCCTCCTCCTCCTCCTTGTCCTTCTTCTCTTCTTCTTTTTATTCTTCTTCTTTCTTTTCATTTTACCTATTTCTTCTCCTCTTCTCCTCTTGTTGGAGCTAAATTACCTAATTATGTCTTTTTTGAGCTAAATGGGCTAATTATCCCATTTTAGAGGAAAACTAGCTAAGTATTTAATATTACTAAGCTAACCAAGGTTCTTATGCCATTTTGAGCTTATTATGGTATTTTGGAGCTAAATGTGCAATTATGTCTTTTTTGAGTCAATTAAAGCAAGGAAAATATGAAAGAGGAGAAGAAAGACGAGGAGGAGGAGAAGAAAAAGAAATCAAGAAGGAGGAGTAGGAGAAGGATAGAAGGTCATTGGCCTTCTCCTCCTCCTCCTCCTTGTCCTTCTTATCTTCTTCTTCTTCTTCTTCTTCTTTCTTTTCATTTTGCCTATTTCTTCTCCTCTTCTCCTCTTGTTGGAGCTAAATTACCTAATTATGTCTTTTTTGAGCTAACCAAGGTTCCTATGCCATTTTGAGCTTATTATCGTATTTTGGAGCTAAATGGACTAATTATGTCATTCTTGGGGAAATTAAAGCAAGGATAATATGAAAGAGGAGAAGAAAGAGGAGGAGGAGGAGAAGAAGAAGAAATCTAGGAGGAGAAGGAGGAGGAGGAGAAGGACTAGAAGGTCCTTGGCCTTCTCCTCCTTCTCCTTCTCCTCCTCCTCCTTCTCCTCCTTCTCCTTCTTCTCTTCTTCTTCTTCTTCTTCTTTCTTTTCATTTTTCCTATTTCTTCTCCTCTTGTTGGAGCTAAATTACCTAATTATGTCTTCTTGGAGCTAAATGGGTTAATTATCTCATTTTAGAGGAAAACAAGCTAAGTTTGGAGGAGAAACTTACCGTAGTGGTCATCAAGGAGGAGAAACACCACGGTTGCTCGCGGCGGCTTCGTTTGGAGACGGTTGCCCTGGAGAAGGGTTGTGCGATGCCGCTCAGGAGTTATTTTGCAGAAAATATATTTTGCAATGTCTCAGTTAGCATGATGACACTCAATTATTAATACTAGTTTATAATGAAACTCACCGTGCCAATCGAAGAGAAGACGGGCATCGGCGGAGGGACTTGACCGCTCTTCTCGCACAGACCCTGAAGAGTGGGTCGTATTAGTTAGTATTCAAACAGACATTACACACATGATTTGGCTAATGTGAAAAAAACATACCACAAAAAGCTCGTACAGGGCCCGTTGACCCGCCTCATTCCGGGCCCTCTCCTCCTCAAGCAATTGTGACGTGGTCTGGTCCCTCTCATCAATAGCAGCCTGAAGAGCAGCCTGGCTTGCCAATCTCTCTTTCTCAAGAGCAGCCTGGTTTGCCGCTCTCTCTTTCCGAAGAGCAGCTTGAAACACCATTCCTCGTTACCAAAGTAATGATCTATGGTGACACACATAATGAAATGGATGAAAGTGTTCTTAGTCCGTACAACTAACCTCGTTGGCATGTTCGATTGGCCGTGGACGAGGCGTTATCTCAGGACATCTGCTCGACTGGCGCGCCTTGATCTCCGGAAGAGTGAGTGGACAACGTATTATCCCATCTCCAAAGGCTATCGAGCCATGGGGCCTCCCGCCACCAGATATCATCGCCAGCTCTGGATCCAAAGGTTCCTCGCTAGGGTTAAAGTCATCCCCTTTCGTAGCCTTCCCCGCATCCCTGTATGCCACGAGCTTCTGGTGGGATGATATATTGGTGAAGTTATTGGGATCATCAAGGTTAGACTCAGAGAATGCCTTCGCCTTCTTGTACGAGGCATTATGGGCCATGCCATAAAGGTCGTACAAGTGTGGCATCTCAGTCTTATTGTGATGCGCCTAAAAGAGAGGAATAAAATATTAGCATCAAGAATGAATTGCATGAATCATGAAGCAAATCACATACCCAGTTTCATCCAAACTGAAGTATGTTGGCGCTGCCTTGATGGTGTGGCACACCAACCATTTGGCTACGCCGATCCTTCACATTCTCGTGGATGGCTCGCCAGCTGCCTGTGCACGACTCATCAACCAACACCTCCCAACAATCCATCTTATCCGCACACCATCTCGGGGGCACCTGTAAGTTATTAGAAAGAATTTTCAGCGCTACACCTATGAATGAAATCAAGAAAACTACGTAGAAGGACTTAAGAATAGGTAATTACCTTCATGTATTGCTCCTTCTTCAGAAACTTTCCGCGGCAATCCTTCTTCTGCTTCTTAATACCACGTGTGGCGTAGTAAGCTCGAATAGCCTGCGGCCGAGCCTCGTGGCGCAAGTTCTGTAGTAACCGCCTACACTCGACCTCGAGAACCCTGGCCGCCTCCTCCTCATATCCATCCTCACACCTATAGAAGGTCTGCAATCAAACGTGAAAACACCGATTAGTACAATAATTAGGTATATTGTTAATTTTAGATTCTGTGAAAGGATAATTTACCCAAAAGCTCTTGATCACCATCTCGGCCCTCGTGTGGCACAAGACACCATCTATAATCTCCTCCGGCGGGGCCTGCGCAGCCTGGTAGTGCTCCGAGGTAAATCCTAGTGTAGGAACCTGACCCTCACCAGGCAACGTGACAAACCCCGGGAAATTTGTCCGGAAAAGCAGACCAAGGACGGAGTTCGGCCTGCGGATTCCAAGAGGGTGTACCCATCCCCTGCAGTATGATAAGGTCAGCGCATTAGATATTTGAACAAACTTGAAGGCAAAAGCTAAAAAAAGGGTAAATGTACGTACCTATCTCCTTCAGGTTTAATCACCGGCCTGTGCTCGCGGGTAGCCGGGAAGACCGGGAGACGTGTACTACCACGCTTGTACACGGTGGCCCCGTCCACCTGCACATCGCCCTCACTATCCGTAAGCTCATCCCCACCATCACCGCCCCGTAAGCCACCCGGACCCTCGGTCCAATCCGGCAACTCGGTACGATCCGGCCAAGGCTCCCATCCGGGCCTCTCCACGTCGGGTGAAGCCTCCGGAACCGTAGTCTCCTCCGGCTGCTCCTGGGCCGAATGCACCTCGACCCGAGGCTACTCCTGGACCGGAGTCTCATGGGACGAATGCCCTTGAACACCAGGCTCCTGGACCGCAGTCCCCGTAGCCTCCTCCCCAAACGGGTCGACCATACTAGTCCTATGCTCGGGTGAATGAGCTGGTGGTGGTGGCGAGGACGGCTCAATAGTCCTCCTGGATCTTCCGCGGCCATCACCTCTCCCTGTACCCTTCCCCTTCTTCCCTACCCGACCAGCACCTCTCCCAGTGGGCAATGCCGCCGACGAAGAAGAATCCACGGCTGGTGTCGAAAGACTGTCTGCCAAGGCACTACAGAGAGATAGGGGTGGAAGGGAAGTACCACCCCTCGCGCGGGGCGCCTGGGAAGAACCCGTCGAGCGCTCTAGACCCACGCCCACCCTCTTTCAACGCCTACCATGATAAAGATAAAAAGGAATTAGTACAACATAAAAAAATTATCCCATTTTAGAGGAAAACAAGCTAAGTATATAATATTAATGAGCTAACCAAAGTTCTTATGCTATTTTGAGCTTATTATGGTATTTTGGAGCTAAATGGGCTAATTATGTCATTGTTGGGTTAATTAAAGGAAGGATAATATGAAAGAGGAGAAGAATGGCCATTTTTTAGCTAAATGGGCTAATTATGTCATTGTTAGGGAAAATAAGGTAAGGAGAATAAGATAGAGGAGAAGAAAGAGGAGGAGGAGAAGAAGAAGAAGAAATCAAGAAGAAGGAGAAGGAGGAGGAGGAAAGAAGGAGGAGAAGAAGGAGAAGGAGGAGAAGGTATTCTTCTTCTCTTCTTCCCTTCTTCATCTCTTCTTCTTTTCTTCTTCTTTTCTTCTTCTCCTTCTTATTTTTGTCTTCTCCTCCTCCTCCTCTTCTTCTTCATCTTCTTCTTCTTCTTCTCCTCCTCCTCTTCTCCTCTTCTCCTCCTCCTCCTCTTCTTCTTCTTCCTATTCTTTCTGTTAAGCTAACTAACTAACTAACCTAACTAACGAAGCTAACTAAACCTATCGCTAAACCTAGATAGCACTAAACAGCAAAAAAATAACAAAAACAGAATCTACCACTAAGTAACTAAAAAATAATCTAGCTACCACTAAATAACAAAACAAAATCTACCACTAAACTACGTACTAAATCTACTAATTAACTAACTAAATATACCAACTAACTAAACTACCACTAAAACTACTAATTAACTAACCTACCAACTAAACTAGATATGCCACAACAACTACAATAACAACAACAACTACAATAACAAGAACAACTAGTACAACAACAATATAAAATCATGCCGGTAGTTATAATCTAATTCCAAAAAACTAAATACCAAACAATAAAAAATCAACTTCTTCTTCTTCTCCTTCTTATTTTTTTTCTTATTCTCTTATTCTCTTCTTCTTTACTTCTTTTCCTTCTTTTTTTTTCTTCTCTTCTTCTTCTTCTTCTTCTTCTCCTTATTTTGTTTCTTATCCAATTCTTCTTCTTCTTCCCCTTCTTTTTCTTCTCCTCCTCCTCCTCCTCCTACTCCTCTTCTTCTTCTCCTCTTCTCCTCCTCCTCCTCTTCTTCTTCTTTTTCCTCCAAATAACTAAATAACAAGGGGGCGGGGGTGGATGGGCTTACCGGCAGTGGGGCTGCGGTTGCCGCGCCAAGGCCTGCGGGGTAGTGGATGGTCCGGCGGCGCCGACGGTGGGGCAGCGGGGGCGGCACTAGGGGCGCCGGGGGTGGGGCAGCGGGGGCGCACGAGGGGCACCACGGGGCGCCGGCGGTGGGGCTTCAAGGGTGGCACCAGGGGGCGCCGGGGGGGGGGGGGGGGGGGTTGTGGGGATTCGGGGGCGGCACCAGGGGCACCGGGGCGGCGCCGGGGGTGGCCGGGCGACAGTGGTAGCGGCGTTGGGCGTCGGGGGAGGAGAGAGAGAGGGAGGGGCCGTTTGAGAGAGAGAGAGGGCCGCGGTGGGGGCGGGACAACCGTTACTAGATTCAAGACCTTTGCCGTCTGCTGGCGGACGGCAAAGGGGTCTATACTCTTTGCCATCTGCCTCTGGCATCTTTGCCGTCATCCAGCAGACGGCAAAGAAGGGAGTAGTTTGACCTAAGGTTCCCCCGGCCAAATGAGTTTCTTTGCCGTCTGCTGGCCCCTTCTTTGCCGTCTGCGGCAGACGGCAAAGAGTTGACTGCTGGCAAAGACCTTCTTTGCCATCAGCCATTTCTTTGCCGTCAGTTTTGCTGAAGCTGATGGCAAAGAGTGTCTTTGCCGTCAGCTAGCAGACGGCAAAGACTAGGCAGACGGCAAAATCTCTTATTCTAGTAGTGATACTATATATATATATATACTATATCTATAGGAACCCTAGTTCCACCTAATGCAAATATTTTGAAAATAGTTTTAATGCAATAGGCCATGTAAATAGCATTTAAAAACTTAAGTAAAAATAATTTCGGGCATTATAAAATTTGCAAAACCAAATCGGTAACTCCAAATAATATTCGAAACATTATGCACTTTAATTCGACAGGGGAGAAGTCACATTATCTCCACTCCAATAAATTGCCCGCAGTTACACAACGAATAAAATTTACAAAAGAGCAAATAATGCATAGGAAAATATGAGATGCATATGAATGATCTATTAACATCCTAATTTATGAAAATTGGGATGTTACAAACCTACCCCTCTTAAGATGAATCTCGCCCTCGAGATTCGGGTTGGCTAGCAAATAGGTGTGGGTGATCCTGCTTGAGATCCTCATCTCGTTCCCTTGTAGCCTCTTCTTCGGTATGATGATCCCACTGAACTTTGCATACTCTGATTGTCTTGGTGCGAGTAACTCGCTCTGCTGTCTCCAGAACCTTAACAGGCTTCTCCTCATATGTCAAGTCAGTATCCAACTGAACTGCCTCAAGTGGCACTGTATCTCTCAAAGGAACATCTCCCATCTCGGCATGACACTTCTTCAGCTGGGATACGTGAAACACATTATGAACTCCTGACAAAGCTTCTGGCAACTCCAGCTGATAAGCTACCTCTCCTCGACGCTCCAAGATCCTGTAAGGCCCCACAAAACGTGGTGCTAACTTACCTTTGATTCCAAACCTTTTAATTCCACAAAGTGGTGAAACTCTAAGGTATGCACGGTCTCCTACCTCATATGTCACCTCCTTATGGTTTGCATCGGCATAACTCTTCTGTCTGGATTGTGCTATCTTTAGCCTGTCACGAACCAACCGGACTTTCTCCTCAGCATCTCTAATCAAGTCTGGTCCAAAGAACTGACGCTCTCCAACCTGATCCCACATCAATGGAGTCCTCCACTTCCTGCCATACAGAAACTCAAACGGTGCCATCTACAAACTAGCCTGATAAATGTTATTATATGAGAACTCTGCGTATGGTAAGTTATCATCCCAACTGGACCCGAAGTCCAAAGCACAAGCTGTCAACATATCCTCCAATATCTGGTTCACCCTCTCAGTCTGCCCGTCTGTTTGTGGATGGAATGCTGTACTGAACTCCAGTCTAGTACCCAATGATTCATGCAACTGACGCCAAAATTTAGAAGTGAACTGAGTACCTCTATCAGACACTACCTTCTTTGGAACTCCATGCAGACAGACAATTCTGGACATATAAATCTTAGCTAGCTTAGCACTGGTATAGGTAGTCTTTACCGGGATGAAGTGAGCGACTTTAGTCAAACGATCAACAACTACCCAAATAGAATCATAACCTGATCGAGTCCTGGGTAATCCAGTGATGAAATCCATATGAATCTGATCCCACTTCCAATCAGGTATAGGCAAGGGTTGTAACAAACCTGCTGGTTTCTGATGCTCTGCTTTAACTCTCTAGCACACATCACATACTGCAATATACTCAGAAATTTCCCTCTTCAGGCTAGGCCACCAAAATCTCTCCCTCAAATCCAAATACATCTTAGTATTGCCTGGGTGGATAGAGTAAGGTGAATCATGCGCCTCCCGAAGAATCATTTTCCTTATATCTGCATCCTGAGGTACACAAATACGCTTCTCAAACCATATGGTTCCATGTTCATCCTCATGGAAATCTTTTGCCTTCCCTTTTAGCATATTCTCCTTTATCTCAGTAATATAATTATCATCCTTTTGGGATTCTCTAATTTTGTTAAGCAAAGTAGGCCTTACCTCAAGTGTAGCCAAATATCCTCTAGGGACCATCTCCAATCTCATATTTCTGAACTGCTCACATAACTCCGATGGCGTATGATCAATGTTAATTGCAATAGCATGGCCCCTACGACTCAATGCATCAGCAACAACATTAGCCTTACCAGGATGATACTGTACATTCAAATCATAATCCTTAATAAGCTCCAACCATCTCCTCTGTCTGAGGTTCAACTCCCTTTGACTAAAAATGTACTTCAAGTTCTTATGATCAGTAAATATATCACAATGATTACCAACGAGATAATGCCTCCAAGTTTTCAACGCATGCACAACTGAGCCTAACTCCAAATCATGTGTAGGATAATTATGCTCATGATTCTTAAGCTGACGTGAAGCATAAGAAACGACTTTACCTTCCTGCATCAAAACACTCCCAAGTCCCTGACGAGAAGCATCACAATATACCTAGATGTCTTTGTGTATGTCTAGTAGAGTTAAAACTGGTGCTGTGACTAAACGCTGCTTCAACTCCTGAAAGCTAGCTTCACAATCATCAGTCCAAACAAACTTATTCCCCTTCTTCAACAATTCCGTCATAGGCTTTGCAATCTTTGAAAAGTTCTCAATAAACCTTCTGTAATAACCTGCTAGGCCCAAAACGTTGCGAATCTCACCAACTGACGTGGGTGTCTCCCACTCTGTAACAGCAGCAACCTTGGATGGATCAACTGCAACTCCATTACCTTATATAACATGGCCAAGGAATGCTACCTCATCCAGCCAAAACTCACATTTGCTGAACTTGGCATACAACTCGTGCTCCCTCAATTTCTCCAACACCAAACGCAGATGCACTTCATGCTCTTGCTTATTCTTGGAGAACACCAATATATCATCAATGAAAACAACCACAAATTTATCCAAGAACTCCATAAATACCTTGTTCATCATATTCATGAAGTATGCTGGGGCATTAGTCAATCCAAATGACATAACAGTATACTCATACAGCCCATACCTCGTAGTCAAAGCGTTCTTTGGAATATCTTGCTCACGAATCTTTAATTGATGATAACGAGAACGAAGATCAATCTTAGAAAACACAGTAGCTCCCTCCAACTGGTCAAACAAATCATTTATCATAGGCAAAGGATACTTATTCTTAATGGTTTCCTCATTCAGAGAACGATAATCAACACACATCCTCAAGGTCCCATCCTTCTTCTCAACTAACAAAACAGGGGCTCCCCAAGGTGATGAACTTGGGCGAATAAATCCTTGTGCCTGTAATTCCCTTAACTGCTTCCTCAATTCCTCTAACTCTTGAGGAGGCATTCTGTATGGTCTCTTTGAAATAGGTCCAGTACCAGGCATCAAATCAATGAGAAACTCAATATCTCTATCTGGTGGCATACCTGGCAACTCCTCTGGAAACACATCTGGATAATCCTTCACAACTGGCACCTCTTCCAGGCTACCCCCCTTAAGAGAGTTCACCTTCATCCTCTTATGCTGATACTTACATACATATTTGATTCTCTTCCCTCCTGGTGCACTGAGAGAAATAGATCGACTAGCACAATCGATAACTCCTTCGTATAACTGTAACCAGTCCATACCCAAAATAATATCCAGACCTTGTGACTTCAATATGATCAAATATGTAGGGAACTCATGCTTCCCAATAGACAAGTTTAACTGATGACAACCAACACCTGCTATCATATCACCTCCTGGGGAACTCACTCTAATAGGCATACTAAGGGTTTTGGTCGGCAATCCATGTTTATCAACGAATACCCTCGAAATAAATGAATGCGATGCACCAGTATCAAAAAGAACAAGAGCGGGTACTGACTTGATCAAAAACTTACCAATCACTTCATCAGGCTCATTATAGATCTCCTCCACATTAACATGGTTAACATGCCACTTTTGAAAGGGGTTTGGCTTGATGACTCTAGAATTCCCATTACCATTATTGCTCTCTGGGCATGCATTAGAGTAGTGGCCCATCTTTCTGCACTTGAAGCAGTGGACCAGATTAAGGTCTCTCTGCACTAGCACATTCTGGCGGTTCTGGTTATTATTACCTCCATTACCATTACCATTACCGTTGCCATTGTTGCCCTTGTGTCCATTATGATGATGGTGGCCATTATGATTCTGGCCATTACCTCCATGAGGATGATGATGCCCATTTCCTCCATGGTGATGATGTCCATTCCCTCCATGATTATGATATGAAGTGTGTGGCTTCTGCTGTGGTCCTGAATTAAACTTGTTGTTGCTATACTTCCTCTTGCGGTTCTCTATTGCTTGATGCTTTCCCTCAAGCACAATAGCCTTATCAACAAGCTCCTGGTAATTACCAAAAGTGGCCACAGTCAACTGAACTCCCAAATCATCATTCAGGCCCTCCAACAACTTCTCTTGTCTAGCTGCATCAGTATTAACATCATTAGGAGCATAACGTGCAAGTTTATTGAACTTCTCCACATACTCATTAACTAAGCGACCTCCCTGACGCAAGCTGCGAAACTCCTTCTTCTTTAGACTCATGGCGCCAGCAGACACATGTGCGGCGCGGAAAGCTGCCTCAAACTGCGCCCATGTGATAGTATCAATGGGATAGGTGACCAAGTAGTTGTCCCACCAAGCTACGGCAGGACCGTCCAATAGATATGAGGCAAACCTCACCCTCTCTGCATCTGTGCATCCAACGGTCTGCAAACCTCACCCTGTCTGCATCTGTGCATCCAACGGTCTACAGGTTCCTACTAATAGAACGAAGCCAATCATCCGCCATAATAGGTTCAGGGCTGCTGGAGAACCTCTGAGGATTCAACCTCAAGAACCTAGTGAGCATATCCATAGGTGGGGGAGGCGGTGGGTTGTTGTTATTATTGTTGGCCAAACTCTGGGCAAGCAAATCGATCAACTGGCCTTGTCCCTCAAGTATCTGTTGCACATATCCTGGCGGTGCATCATTGCCATTGCCATTGTTGTTGCCTGCTCCTGCATTCCTCTCCCTAGGCTCACGTCTCGGCGACATCTGGTGGGCAAGAAAAGATAAGAAAATAGATAGAATAGGTCTAGAGGAATATAGATATTCTACCCATATGCATATTATGATCAAGGTAATATATATGAGGCAACAAAACATCACAGCAATAACACAAACAAGCATGACAATAATCAAACATATCTATATATATAGTCGAATAATTCCGACAAGATCCTAATTTAACAAACAAGCAAAATAACAATCAAGCAAGCAACCTAGTATCGTCATGCCACAAAGCGGGCATAAACAGATACGCTAACACGTTAATATCGCAAATAAAAACAAGATAATTGGTGGTCTCAGCACTAATTCCTACTTAAGCTGGTCAAGATACTAGAGTGGTTTTCTAATGAAAGAATAAGATGTAGACAAAGTTTATAGAATAAATGTTCACTCCTATGGCTTTTCTAATCCATTTTCTTGGGCCACGACCTACAGTCAACCTGGCTCTGATACCATCTATAACGACCAAACCTCGAAGGAGTTGAGTCCCTGTGCTTTAGTGTGCTAGTCCCTGGATCGACTCGCTAGCACACACAGTATAGATGAAAACCATATATAGCAAGTGCATCATTTATAATAACGTATGATCCAGAATTTATAAAATATAACAATCTGCATAGCACTTAGCTAGCTTTATTCTATTGAACAACGGAAAAGTAGCAGAATAATAACGATGAGTCCCATCATAGCCCACTGGCGATGTTGAGTGAAGACTCGCGACCCTAACAGTACCTTACTCCTCGTATGAATATCCTGGAACATGATACGTTGCAGCCATATAGGTCAATACTTTGAATGTATTGAAAAGTTACACAGGAAAAGTAATATAAGAGACCTACATGTATATGCATAGTATAACACGAGAAAGGATGATGGTTATTTTGCAGAAAGCTGATTTTATTCTCATAGCTACCTAATAGTCAAGTTTTCGTTTGTTTTCTACAATAACTCACATATGGTTGAATTGGCATCTCCAATTCCAACCTGTAACCATTATTAAGTAACCCACCAAGTTTTATTAAGTGTGTCATCTGTCAAGATCATCCAACAACTGTAATGGCCTAGCTGCTCAAAATTGTCCATAACCGGGGACACGGCTAATCATGATTAGTTTATACACTCTGCAGAGGTTAGTACGCTGTACCCAGTGGACCCAACCAGAAGATTGAGACGAAGTCTTTCAGAAGCAGTCACCTAGTCCCACAGGAGGCCCATCCCACCTATCATAGTTACATCAGCTGGCACATCCGGGTAAGGTTTCCACGACTGATCAACTAAGCCAGAGCCCATAATAGCCAGTGGTTGCACAAGGAAGCTACTAGTCACTAAGTCTGTTTGATCTTTTTGAACCTGGGCGGCATCCACTTACATTGAAAGGGTTGACACCATGATGTTCTTGAAACCACCCAGCAATACCATATCCGCCCAGAGGTGAATTAAATCCTTAATTACTAGTCAAATTTATTTTGTAGTAATCCTCACATAATCTCAATGAATACAGAAACCAATCCCCGTCTACATAGCATAGCAAAACTACAAATACCACGATCTTCATAACGAGGGATACAGCTCAATAGCATAGCAATAATAATAATATTCCTATACATGCATAATTTTCATACGGAGTTATAATACTACATGCATAGAAAATATTAGGTAAAGGATGATCAACATGTAACTTGCCTTGATTCAGGTTCAGAAAGTCACACTCCTGACAATAGTTTGCGTCGCACTCCGCACAATCTACACGTTGCAAACAATCACACCAATCAACCACCACAATCACATAGCACCAAATAAAACCATCGGCAATAAAATAACTTGTTTAAAACCAAAGCATAAATAGCATGGCAGTAGGCATAAATCATCTACATGCTGATACGATCATGACGCAAAAAGAATCAACTAAATCGGATGAACGATTTGCAAAATATAGCCTCCGGTAGGTCTAAAATACATCTGATTTAACAAAACAATTAATTTCCGTAAAACTGAAAACTAATGGTTCTATCATGTTCTACTCATCAATACGAGATGACAGGAAAAAGAATTTCCTGATTCGGAGTTACGAGTAAAAAGATAAACGCGTTTCAAAATTATACCGAGAATCTGAGAGAGCTAAAAACAGGTTAAAAACAGATTTTATTCGCCCAGAAGCTGTTCATCGAGGTTTGTTGAATCGGCTCGTGCTTGCGTTCTCACCAAGAACAGCGGGAAAAATGGAACCGTCTCAGTGTGGCTCCTCCGATGGTGCTCCGGTGGCGGTCGAACGGACTCCGGTGATGGCGGCTCCGCGAAATCCAGCGAACACGGACGAACTTCAGTGGTGCTCCGGTGTTGCTCAGCGGTGCTCGAGGCTGCTGCACGTGCGAGGCGGCGGGGCGTTCTGGCTCGCGAGGATATCGGATGCTCTGTGCGTGCGGGGCGAATCGAAACTAATCGAGGCAGGGAAAAAATCGGGTCCTGGGGCTTTATGCCCTCGCGAGAAGAAGTCCTGGCGAACAGGAGCTTGTCTCGGTTTTAAGGAGAGACCGACTCGGGGAAGGGGTCCGACTCGGGACAGGATTAGGCGTAGGGGCGTGAGGCCTCCTGGCCACTGGCCTCGCTGGGCAAGGAGCCTGCCTGGGACTCGGTCAACGCTCGGTTCCTCCTGGGATCGCTGGAATCTGGGACTTCGTGGTGCTGGTGGTCCAAGCAGGAGCGAAGGGAGGCTGGGGCTGCTGGGGCGATCGGCACGAGCTGGACTCGGTGCCTGGCTCGCTGGGGCAAGGGGCCTGGGCGTTGCAGGTGGCCTCGTGGGCAGGAGACTGTGCGCTGGTGCGGTGGGTGTGGCCACCAGCGCTGGTGGGGATGGGTGCCAGGGCTTGGTGCGTGGGGCAAAGGGAACTGGCTCGGTGGAGCCTGGTGGCTCTGTAGCGACCCGACTCAAGACGAGTCAAGCCTCTGTGTTTCTGTGCCATCCCTGGATCAGTATGCTGGAACACACACTACATCAATGTATATATCAAAGTGCAATCACATGTAAAATAGCGTAAAACTGATATATACCTTAAATATCTCAGCGGAAGCGGTCAACGGAGTGGAGTTCCAATAAACACCAACGACAAGTTGAGTGTAGACCGTAACCCTTAATCGTACTCTTGCTCGTCGAGGAAAAAGTAATCATAAGACGTTGCAGCCGTGTAGGTCAGCATACTGAATATGCCGGCAAGTCACATAAGAGAGGGGTGAAAAGTAATCATCTATACTATATGCATATATGGCGGGTGGGGTTGTAAGTTTTAGCGTAAAGCAAATTTTTCTCCTACAACAAGAGAGGGCTAAAAGCAAAATGATACTACATTGTTGGTTGTTAACGAGATGGTTCCGCCAACCAGTTCTCGTACCAAGTTGCCAATAATTACCCTCATCAAATATATTTAATGGTGTTGAGAAATCCAGATAACTTCAGTTCCTTTGGCTCAAGTTGTCCATGACTGTGGACACGGCTAATCGATTAGGTTTGAGTACTCTGCAGAGTTTTGCACACATTCCCCACAAGATTTGATCGCCTCCGTGTATGTCATCGCACTTCAGGGTGTTTGAAGACCGGATGATCAAAACATGGTCTTTCAACGGGTCCCTCTGAATCCCTGTCGTTGCCCATCCATTCCTACCATTCTTCTACATCTGCTAGCACCGCCTGTCCAGAGTCGCCGCGTTGTCCAACCAAGCCAGAGCCCATAATGACTTGTGGCTGTGCAGGTAAGCCTTGGGTCTTGAAAATATCCATCCGCCTCTTTGAGCCTGGGTGAAGCTTTCCGCAGGATGTCATGGCCGTCCCCAGCATCCCGGGCATCCACTGGGTTCTCCAGGGAGCCAATCAACCGTCCTTCACCCAGAGTTCCATTGCGTCCGAGGTCTTGAAAATCTTGTCTTAACCGGTCTTGATTATTTAATCAACCTCGCATCACTCGTGTTATGTACTCAACCAAAATCCCGTCTACTCAAGCATATCAATATGAAATTTGTCGTCCCGGGGCCAAGTATCGGGGTTGTTGGGTGCCTACCACATGACACTACAAACTATACTAAAATCTCCAAGTACCTACTCAGCATGCAATTGGGCATAGGATGGTAGAACTACGATGCATAAAACATAGGTGATAGTATGATCAAAGTGACTTGACTGGTGATGTTGACGAAGAAGAATTTCTCGAGAAAATAACTTGATAGACTACTCGTCACTCTCCGATGAAATCTATATAACAAACATATCATTCACATAAGCACTCATACTAGCAATCATTCTAGCAATCAAAACAAAAGAGAAAGAGAATAGGAAACCGAAAGCAAATAAGACTAGGGAGTCTTCTACTACGTCAAACACTAAATAGTTTTTGTCTAACAGAAAATAATAACAAGGAACTAAGATATAAGTCTAACTAAGATAAAATAAATTATTTTTCACAAAACTTTTTGAAAGTATTCCCAAACGGGATTTGAAACAATGCGGAAACCAATTGCAAGTTACTAAGGAACTAGGATTGATTTCATGAAAACAAATAAAATTAAAATAAAAACTTGTTGCAAAACTACTGTTTAACTAACAGAAACATAATATTTCTGAAATAATAAATAAAATATTTAAAAAAAAAGTAGAAAAGGAATTAGCCGCAATCCTAAAAGAGGTGAAACAGAAATTGTTTCACAAGAAACAGTGAGCTAAAATACTCAAACAAATCTGAATTTTTTACCATTGAAAAATAAGATCACTAGAGATCAGTACCCAAATTAATAAAATTAAAAGCTATTTTTAAACTCCTGGAATAGGCAAAACAAGGTCTAAACTAAATCTGATCTAACTTATATTTGAAAATTTCAAACACAGACAAATTATATGTTTTAAAAACTACAGGAAATTTGAGAGCTACTGGACAAAGAATCACTATCATTGGACTTCGGGATCAAAAGTTATGGCCAAAACAAAACAGAAAATTTGTTGTTTTTGGAACTAGACAGAAAAAGAGAATAATTGCTACAGACACGTGGCGCCCACTGATTGGCTAAGGGTGTTTGCTGCATAGGCTAAACAGCGGATGTCCGCTAAATAAGAAAATGCTTCGGGTCACATAACTGATGGACCGGTTCTTTTTAGAAAACCGAAGGGGTAAGTACTTCCTAATCTACACCGTGGGATCTAGATCTAACGGTAAAACTAAAAAAACAAAACAAGTAAAAAAAAGAAAGAGGGGGCCTTACCGTGGCTGGGAGTTGCCCCTGTGCTGGCTATGGTGGCCGACGTGGCCGGGGTCGGGGTGAGCTCCGGTGGGGTGGGTGGTCGTCGGCGAGGGGTGGGGTGGCAGGGGGGCGGTGGAGGCTCCTGGGGGAGGGAGGCGAAGTGGAGGGGAACCTGCAGGGGGGGAGGGCGATTTGGTGGTGTTCCTGGGAGAAAAGCTCCCGGTCGCTGGTGGGCAGTAGCTCTGGCGATGGTGGGGAAAGGCGAGGGGCGATGGGGTTGGGAAAGGGGCAAAATGAAGAGAGGAGGACGGTGGGAATTTATTGGTGGTCTCGGATGGCGTCTGGAAGGAAAGAAGAGGGAGATCGGGAAGGAGAGAATTCCCTCCTCCTGATGGAAAACTCCTGTAACGTGAGGAAGGAGAGAGGTAGGAGATGATCCTCTATTGGGCCAAAATAGGGAATGGTCTTAATGGGCCACCTGGAGTTTCCTAATAAAAGTGATTTCTTTCCTATTTTTAAAACTAGGAAACTAAAACGATAAAAATGAAATCAAATCAATTCGAAATAAAGAGTTTCTATATACTAAAATTATCAGAAAAATAAAATATAAATGATGGCATTTTTCTACGGCAAAAATAAAAACTTCAGAAAAATTTATTTTCAAAAAATTGCCTAAAAGGTTTATTTTCTTTTGCAAATAATTTTCAAATGACCCTCTAAGTTTTAGGGTTCAAATAACGTTCAAAATACTCGTGGGTTTGAGGGTCATGTTCCTCCTCTCTTTTCTGTTTGACATAAAGTGTTTCCCGGCATTTCTTGCACGAAGAAAACGAATGATATGCAAAAGAATTCAAATGCAAATATCTCCGTTCAAATTCTTTGTAGTTGAAGAAGTCATGTTATCTTCTCTCTTTTCTTTTAAAAGATTGAATTTCAATTCACCGGAGATGGGGAAAGTCATTTTATTCCCTCTGATTCAAAAGTTTTTGAAAAGTTTCAAATTTCACACAAGTTTCAATCACTCAGGCAAACAAACAATCAATTTAATAATAATTATATTAACATTACAAAATTTATAGTTTTGGGATATTACAAACTACCACACTTAAAATGAATCTCGTCCTCGAGATTCGAAGAGGCTAGAAAGAAAGGTTAGGGTTTGGGGGTCTTCTAACAATTCCAATCTCCGGCAAGGTGGAATGCTACCACACTTAAAATGAGAGATATTGGGCATAGGATGGTAGAACTACGATGCACAAAACATAGGTGATAGTATGATCAAAGTGACTGGACTGGTGATGTTGACGAAGAAGAATTTCTCGAGAAAATAACTTGATAGACTACTCGTCACTCTCCGATGAAATCTATATAACAAACATATCATTCACATAAGCACTCATACTAGCAATCATTCTAGCAATCAAAACAAAAGAGAAAGCGAATAGGAAACCGAAAGCAAATAAGACTAGGGAGTCTTCTACTACGTCAAACACTAAACAGTTTTTGTCTAACAGAAAATAATAACAAGGAACTAAGATATAAGTCTAACTAAGATAAAATAAATTATTTTTCACAAAACTTTTTGAAAGTATTCCCAAACGGGATTTGAAACGATGCGGAAACCAATTGCAAGTTACTAAGGAACTAGAATTGATTTCATGAAAACAAATAAAAATAGAATAAAAACTTGTTGCAAAACTACTGTTTAACTAACAGAAACATAATATTTCTGAAATAATAAAGAAAATATTTTTAAAAAAAATAGAAAAGGAATTAGCCGCAATCCTAAAAGAGGTGAAACAGAAATTGTTTCACATGAAACAGTGAGCTAAAATACTCAAACAAATCTGAAATTTTTACCATTGAAAAATAAGATCACTAGAGATTAGTACGAAAATTAATCAAATTAAAAGCTATTTTTAAACTCCTGGAATAGGCAAAACAAGGTTTGTACTAAAACTGATCTAACTTATATTTGAAAATTTCAAACACAGACAAATTATATGTTTTGAAAACTACAGGAAATTTGTGAGCTACTAGACAAAGAATCACTATCATTCGACTTCGGGATCAAAAGTTATGGCCAAAACAAAACAGAAAATTTGCTGTTTTTGGAACTAGACAGAAAAAGAGAATAATTGCTACAGACATGTGGCGCCCACTGATTGGCTAAGGGTGTTTGCTGCATAGGCTAAATAGCGGATGGCCGCTAAATAAGAAAATGCTTCGGTTCACTTAACTGATGGACCGGTTCTTTTTAGAAAACCGAAGGGGTAAGTACATCCTAATCTACACCGTGGGATCTAGATCTAACGGTAAAACTAAAAAAACAAAACACGTAAAAAAAGGAAAGAGGGGGCCTTACCGTGGCTGGGAGTTGCCCCCGTGCTGGCTATGGTGGCCGACGTGGCCGGGGTCGGGGTGAGCTCCGGTGGGGTGGGGGGTCGCCGGCGAGGGGTGGGGTGGCAGGTGGGCGGTGGAGGCTCCTGGGGGAGGGAGGCGAGGTGGAGGGGAACCTACAGGGGGGGAGGGCGACGTGGTGGTGTTCCTGGGAGAAAAGCTCCCGGTCGCTGGTGGGCAGTAGCTGTGGTGATGGTGGGGAAAGGCGAGGGGCAATGGGGTTGGGAAAGGGGAAAAAAGAAGAGAGGAGGACGGTGGGAATTTATTGGCGGTCTCAGATGGCGTCTGGAAGGAAAGAAGAGGGAGATCGGGAAAGAGAGAATTCCCTCCTCCATTGATGGAAAACTCCTGTAACGTGAGGAAGGAGAGAGGTAGGAGATGATCCTCTATTGGGCCAAAATAGGGAAAGGTCTTAATGCGCCACCTGGAGTTTCCTAATAAAAGTGATTTCTTTCCTATTTTTAAAACTAGGAAACTGAAACGATAAAAAGGAAATCAAATCAATTCGAAATAAAGAGTTTCTATACACTAAAATTATCAGAAAAATAAAATATAAATGATGGCATTTTTCTACGGCAAAAATAAAAACTTCAGAAAATTTTATTTTCAAAAAATTGCCTAAAAGGTTTATTTTCTTTTGCAATAATTTTCAAATGACCCTCTAAGTTTTAGGGTTCAAATAACATTCAAAATACTCGTGGGTTTGAGGGTCATGTTCCTCCTCTCTTTTCTGTTTGACATAAAGTGTTTCCCGGCATTTCTTGCATGAAGAAAACGAATGGAAATGCAAAAGAATTCGAATGCAAATATCTCCGTTCAAATTGTTTATAGTTGAAGAAGTCATGTTATCTTCTCTCTTTGCTTTTAAAAGATTGAATTTGAATTCACCGGACATGGGGAAAGTCATTTTATTCCCTCTCATTCAAAAGTTTTTGAAAAGTTTCAAATTTCACACAGGTTTCAATCACTCAGGCAAACAAACAATCAATTTAATAATTATTATATTAACATTCCAAAATTTATAGTTTTGGGATATTGCAAACTACCACACTTAAAATGAATCTCGTCCTCGAGATTCGAAGAGGCCAGAAGGAAAGGTTAGGGTTTGGGGGTCTTCTAACAATTCCAATCTCCGGCAAGGTGGAATGCTACCACACTTAAAATGAGAGATATTGGTCCCTCAAAATGCTTTAACGATCCTCTGGGCTTTTTGGCAACTCACATCGCACAGTCTTCATATTAAATCCTTTGGTGATGCTCTCCCGTTGATATAAGCTTCTTCCGTCACTGGGTCTTCTTTAACTGACAGTCTCGTGGTCAATTCTAAATAACATATCGATGGTTCTCATGGTGGTCTACCATTTGTGGTTATCCTGCAGAGAGAGGGGTCTTGTCTTCATCCTCACCGTAAAATTTCCTACGCGTGACAACAAATGCCATGTACATGGGCTTTCATCATACCATTCTAAGGCTTAAACAGAATCTTCAAAGAACGTCGTCTCTCTATATGGGTAAGTCTCTCAGATTTACCATTCCGAATAGCAAGATAAATGATAAGAGTAAGTCGTCATGGTGATCAATCCATTCCGCACCCAAATCATTTCTCTGTATAAGGTTTAGCGAATCTCGCATTCTAACACTTGGGCATCCTCACAAGCGTTGCAGAATTTCTCTTGCCCACGAACGAAGTTCCGATAATCCATTGGTTCTGCAAGCTGAACAAAGCATCTATCCTATCTTCACAACTCTCAGGTTTTTGTATGCTCCTAAGAAAACATTTGCTGATCCATCATAGCTTCTTCCATAAATCATATGCATTTCATAATTAATCCTTTATTACATCCTTAATTTATCCTCAAAAACTCCAATTCAAAAGTAATCTATTACAAATGCTGCCATCCACATTGTTCGGTATGGTCAAGCATTTCTGCCAGCTTTATTCATCTGCCTCTCTTGGAGGTACTTAGTTCCACTCGAACTTTCCGAGGTGCTCCTTGAAATCATCCATCCTTTTCTTCATCATGGTGGCCATTAGCTTCATCTCCATCATCTCCGCACGTACTTCACTCAGGTATTCGTGGGTATGACGGAGTCTTGCTTCAAGGATTTCTCCGATCTGACGTATGGCTTCCATGGCAGCTTCACGAACAGCATCAAAGAAGGTTGCTCGTGGTACACGTGAAATGAAAAAGTATTGCCCCATAGTGTTTGAACAAACTCCTTTCACATGGTGGAGGTGTACTTCCACGTACCAAAGTTCCACTCCATTCTCCATGAATGGGTAGCCTTTATAGACTGCATCTCCTTCAAGATGAATGTGCTTCATCATGTACTTCAGGATTTTCGGGTAAACATGCTCACTGGTCAGGGTCATGATCGTTTCTGGGCCCTTGAGGAATGACTCGTAGAGAGTTGTCATCTGCAGGTGTCAGTAAATAGGTACTCAGAGGAATGTATATGTCTCCTTGGTAATCATGGTACACTCCTACTCAGTGGACCCTGTGGGTTTACCGAATACTACCACACTTAAATGAATTATACTCATGCCTGCATAGACCATATTTTCTCATATCCTCATAATTGTTCAGAGATCTTGGTTCGAAGAGAAACAACACATACAGTTTCAACATAGGCAATCATGAGGCAATAAATTCCATTTATTCATGATGTTATTACAATCTCAGGGACTTCTGTTACAAAAATATTCACTCCATGATCTCATGAAAAAGAAGAGTGCTTCAGATTACACTTATTGCCACGGTCAAAACTTAACTACTCCATTCTAGCTCTCTTCCTTTGTGGACAATCGCTGGCAAAATGTCCTGCTTCCTTGCAACAAAAGCAAATGATTTCTGACAAGTCTCGAGGCTTCTTAGCTTCTGCTTTTGTTCCTTGGGTTCCCGGCTTCCTTCCTTAGCACATGTATTTGTGGTGGCCAAACTGCATACACTTGTAACATCTGACATGACTCAGGTCTTTGTCTGCAGAGATTTGGTTCTTCTGAGGGTATTTTTTCTTCTTTCCGGACTCCTTCAGTTTGGCGAGTTCTTCTATTTCAAGTGGATCAAACTCCACTTCTTCCGTCGGGAAGTTTCCCAGATACTCTTGGCTTCTCTTCGTGCAATCCTGTGAATAATGTCCTTCTTCTCCACATGAGTAGCATGCATTGGAGGAAAATCTCGTCAGACCTTGTCTATCAGGGTCTTCAATATTTTAGTTCATCACAGGTTCCTCTAGAATCTTCTTCTTGAGGGTTTCCTTCACTGCATCTTTCTGCTGCTTGACAACCTGTTGCACCTTGGGGTAAATGTGACACTGAGCTGGGTAGTGGGTGGTTCCTTCACACAAGAAACAAGTCACCTGAGTACTTCGGCATCCTACAGCTGGGTGATTTTATTCACAACGAGTGCATCCATCCTTGTGTTCTTCCTGGGTGTGTCCTATTTCTCGATAGATCATACAGGCACAAGTCTTCTCCTTCGGATTTTCATAGCACTTCTGAATAAGTCGGGATCTTAACAAAGTCTTCTTGAATTCGTCCCAAGTTTCTGCTCCACTAACTCCTTGTATGGCATGATGCATTTTCCACCAGATTGCAGACTTTGTGTAAAGTACTAAAGAGCGTGTTCCACTTCATACTTCCTTGAGATCAAGTTACTCCCGAAGTGGTTCTCCATGTTTTGGATCCATATATCAGCTTCCAGCTGGGTCATTGGTCCAGAGACTACAAGTCCAGCTTCATACTCCATCTGGTAGGGTTGAGGTTTTGGGGATGAGACGTGTAAGAGAGGGAGGAAAATACACACAATACACACAATATTTTTGAGAATAGATTTTTGTTGTGGTCGTCGGAAAACACACACCAATGACGGCTCACAATTCATCGTATCTAACATGGGTATATAATTGGGGTTTGGACTTCTAATGGTCATATAATTATTCGGACACTTCAGGGTCTTCGAGTACTTCGGGTCTTGAGAGTCTTCTGTTGGTGTAGCTTCAATTCTTCAAACGCGTGGTAAAATCCTCTTTACTTTGAAGTAGAACTCCGTTGATTCTTCATGATGTCAAAGGGGTAAGGGGATTGTATAACTATTTGAGGTGAGAGAGAACATTTGATGAAATCAGAAGAGATGAGAAGTGAAAGGTGTTCTTGAAAAATAGAAATTTTGAGAGATCCTTTCCTAAGAAATATCCAGTTTCTAGGGTCACGTCCTACAGTCAACATGTGCTCTGATACCATTTCTGTAGCGACCCGACTCAAGACGAGTCAAGCCTCTGTGTTTCTGTGCCATCCCTAGATCAGTATGCTGGCACACACAGTACATCAATGTATATATCAAAGTGCAATCACATGTAAAATAGCGTAAAACTGATATATACCTTAAATATCTATGCGGAAGCGGTCAAGGGAGTGGAGTCCCAATAAACACCAACGGCAAGTTGACTGTAGACCGTAACCCTGAATCGTACTCTTACTCGTCGAGGAAAAATATCTGCAACATAAGACGTTGCAGCCGTGTAGGTCATCATATTGAATATGCCGGAAAGTCACTTAAGAGAGGGGTGAAAAGTAATCATCTATACTATATGCATATATGGCAGGTGGGGTTGTAAGTTTTAGCGTAAAGCAAATTTTTCTCCTACAACAAGAGAGGGCTAAAAGCAAAATGATACTGCATTGTTGGTTGTTAACGAGATGGTTCCGCCAACCAGTTCTCGTACCCGAGTTGTCAATAATTACCCTCATCAAATATATTTAATGGTGTTGAGAAATCCAGATAACTTCAGTTCCTTTGGCTCAAGTTGTCCATGACCGTGGACACGGCTAATCGATTAGGTTTGAGTACTCTGCAGAGTTTTGCACACGTTCCCCACAAGATTTGATCGCCTCCATGTATGTCCTCGCACTTCAGGGTGTTTGAAGACCGGATGATCAAAACATGGTCTTTCAACGGGTCCCTCCAAATCCCTATCGGTGCCCATCCATTCCTACCGTTCTTCTACATCTGCTAGCACCGCCTGTCCAGAGTCACCGCGTTGTCCAACCAAGCCAGAGCCCATAATGACTTGTGGATGTGCAGGTAAGCCTTGGGTCTTGAAAATATCCATCCGTCTCTTTGAGCCTGGGTGAAGCTTTCCGTAGGATGTCATGGCCGTCCCGAGCATCCCGGGCATCCACTGGGTTCTCCAGGGAGCCGATCAGCCGTCCTTCACCCAGAGTTGCATTGCGTCCGAGGTCTTGAAAATCTTGTCTTAACCGGTGTTGATTATTTAATCAACCTCGCATCACTCGTGTTATGCACTCAACCGAAATCCCGTCTACTCAAGCATACCAATATGAAATTTGTTGTCCCGGGGCCAATTATCGGGGTTGTTCGGTGCCTACCACATGACATTACAAACTATACTAAAATTTCCAAGTACCTACTCAGCATGCAATTGGGCATAGGATGGTAGAACTACGATGCATAAAACATAGGTGATAGTATGATCAAAGTGACTTGCCTGGTGATGTTGACGAAGAAGAATTTCTCGAGAAAATAACTTGATAGACTACTCGTCACTCTCTGATGAAATCTATATAACAAACATATCATTCACATAAGCACTCATACTAGCAATCATTCTAGCAATCAAAACAAAAGAGAAAGCGAATAGGAAACCGAAAGAAACTTCAAATAAGACGAGGGAGTCTTCTACTACGTCAAACACTACATAGTTTTTGTCTAACAGAAAATAATAAAAATGAACTAATATATAAGTCTAACTAAGATAAAATAAATATTTTTCACGAAACTTTTTGAAAGTATTCCCAAACGGGATTTGAAACAATGTAGAAACCAATTGCAAGTTACTAAGGAACTAGAATTGATTTCATGAAAACAAATAAAAATAAAATAAAAACTTGTTGCAAAACTACTGTTTAACTAACAGAAACAAAACATAATATTTCTGAAATAATAAATAAAATATTTTAAAACAAAAGTAGAAAAGGAATTAGCCGCAATCCAGAAAAACAGGTGAAACAGAAATTGTTTCACAAGAAACAAGTGAGCTAATATACTCAAACAAATCTGAAATTTTTACCATTGATAAATAAGATCACTAGAGATCAGTACCAAAAGGAATCAAATTCAAAGCTATTTTTAAACTCCTGGAATAGGCAAAACAAGGTTTAAATTAAATCTGATCTAACTTATATTTGAAACTTTCAAACACAGACAAACTATATGTTTTTAAAAACTACAGGAAATTTGTGAGCTACTGGAAAAAGAATCACTATCATTGGACTTCGGTATCAAAAGTTATGGCCAAAACAAAACAGAAACTTTGCTGTTTTTGGAACTAGACAGAAAAAGAGAATAATTGCTACAGACCCGTGGCGCCCAGTGATTGGCTAAGGGTGTTTGCTGCATAGGCTAAACAGTGGATAGCCGCTAAATAAGAAAATGCTTCGGTTCACTTAACTGACGGACCGGTTCTTTTAGAAAACCGAAGGGGTAAGTACTTCCTAATCTACACCGTGGGATCTAGATCTAACGGTAAAACTAAAAAAACAAAAACAAGTAAAAAAGAAAAGAAAGAGGGGGCCTTACCGTGGCTGGGAGTTGCCCCCGTGCTGGCTATGGTGGCTGAGGTGGCCGGGGTCGGGGTGGGGGGTCGCCGGCGAGGGGTGGGGTGGCAGGGGGGCGGTGGAGGCTCCTGGAGGGAGGGAGGCGAGGTGGAGGGGAACCTGCAGGCGGGAGGCCGACGTGGTGGTGTTCCTGGGAGAAAAGCTCCCGGTCGCTGGTGGGCAGTAGCTCTGGCGATGGTGGGGAAAGGCGAGGGGCGATGGGGTTGGGAAAGGGGAAAAACGGAGAGAGGAGGACGGTGGGAATTTATAGGCGGTCTGGGATAGCGTCCGGAAGGAAAGAAGAGGGAGATCGGGAAGGAGAGAATTCCCTCCTCCATTGTTGGAAAACTCATGTAACTTGAGGAAGGAGAGAGGTAGGAGATGATCCTCTGTTGGGCCAAAATAGGGAAAGGTCTTAATGGGCCACCTGGAGTTTCCTAATAAAAGTGATTTCTTTCCTATTTTTGTCACATTCCTAACCCTTAAGCAAGATAACATTGTGCTCATGTCTTCTTTGCATTTGCATCTAAGAAGTTTCAACAAAAACAACAAAGTGGCAAAGGAAAAACTCAAAACCCTAGCCACCATTTCAATTAAAGGAAATTTCAAACTAGTTCAAATCAATGAACCCAAAATGGCCTCAAGAAATGTTCAAACTTTCTGATAAATCATGAAAGTAAATGAGCATTGGAGAAAACAATTTTCTTGACACTTTAAGCATTTTAAATAAATGCAAAAGCCACTGGTTTCAAATTTAAAAATTGAAATCAGAAACTATAATTTTCCAAAAATGTTGAAAACCTTGGAAATGAGTGGGGATATTATAACAAATATTTCAGGAGGTCTAAAATAGTTTTTACTTTTTGTTTTGGAGCTGAAATAGTTAGCAAAGCAATAAATAGCAAAACGGAAAAACAAAAACAGAGGAAATGGAAAAAGACTTACCTGTCGCCCAAGCCAGGCCCGGCCCATCTCCCCGCTCGTCCCCTCCCTCGCGCCAGTAGGCAGCAGGAGGTGGCCGCCGCCTCCTCCGGCGCGGCCACGCACCTGCGTGCCTGCCTGGCCGCCGGTTCGCGCTGGCGACGATGGGGATAAGCTCCCCAGAGCTTCCCCTATCCATTCCCCGCCTCGGTTCTCCTCCTCCTCCCGGATCTCCTCCTTCTCCCTGCTGCCGCCATTAGAGCCGAGCTCGAGCTCGAGCTGGCCGTGCCCCTAGCCATAGGATCCCCTCCCAGAGCACGCCATTAGCTCCGCCTCGTCGCCCTGGTCGTCTCTGAAGAAGCCGAAGCCTCCTCGAGCCCTACAACGCCCGCAACGCCGTCGTCTTCCACATCCGGCCGCCGGACCTCTCCCGTCGATTCGTCGCCCCCAGGCCTTCCCCGAGCTGTCTGAGCTCTGCTCTACACTCCCTGTGAGCATGCGGTCGTTTTCCCTAAGTTTTCCCCGTAGATCCCCTCCTCTAGCCCTAGTTTCACCGGAGCCCGACGAGGACCGCCGCTGCCGCTCGTCGCCGGTAGCCCTCCGATCTCCAGCTCGTCCTTCCGATGGCACCAACAGCTCCAGGACGACGCGTAGATGCTGTAGCAGCTAAGAACCGAGCGTAGATCCCCCTGTTGCAATGACCCCAATGACGCCCGAGCCTTGGCCGCCGCCAAGCTCGTCGCCGGCGTCATCTCCGGCCAGATCAGCCCCGGCTAGGCGCAGAAATGAAGCTGCGGGAGACGTGCCGTTCCTCTGGTGCTCTCCGCGCAGCCTTTGGCCCCCTGTGCGCCGTTTCCGAGCCCCTTCGCCATGCTGGGGGTCGCCGGAGGCTCCCCGCTGGCGAGGACGACCTTGCCGCCGGTGGAGATCAACGTGGCAAGCTAACCCAGCCGATTAGTGACTTAATCACTCGCTGACAAGTGGGCCCAAGGCCAAGTGAAACCTCAGTTAGGGCTGGTCAGCGCGGGATTAGTCCCACAGAGGCTGACCAGTGGGGCCCCCCTGTCAGGTTTGACCTGAACAGGTCGGCTGACCTGCTGACGTCAGCCTGATGCAATAAATGGAATTTCCAGTTTAAAACTAATTCAGGAAATTGCTAAAAATTGCAAAAATCATAGAAATTAATCTCTAACTCCACTGAAAATAAATTATATATGAAAAAGTATCAGAAAAATTCAAGGATTCTGATTATGCTATTTTCAACTATGTTTGAAAAAGTTACAGGACCCTAAATTGTGAAATAAGGAGTAATTCAATTCTTTAATCACTTTATAAATGGAATTTGCAAAAATATCCAAATTTCATTATAAATACAATGATCACACACTGCCCTAGATATAAATCAGTACCATAACATGACATTTCATGCATGTTAACATTAGGTTGATCTGAGCATCAGGTCGAATCAATTAAAACGGTATCCGAGAATACCCGTTTGAATTGCTATTCGAATGTGATTCAAATCAACTCTAAACCTAAAACATTTTGATTATAATAACTTATCACTTTTCATTCTCATGCCATGCTCATGCATCATTTTCATTGCATATGATTGTTATTGAATGTTGCCATTCATTTCGGTAGGCTCCGCACCCCCGGATTCCACCGAATATCCGTCTGACGGATATCGTTCCTCCTCTGAGCAACAAGGCAAGCAACCCTTTTGATCATCACGATAACTCCTATGTTCTTGCTCCTGCACCTATTTATTACATTAGGATCAAATGCTTCAACTGCTTTTGCCACGATAGTTGGACCCACTTCCTTTGCATGACTTAACCTTGTCACAGTAAATAGCCGAACCTTGCAACCTAGCATACCTGGTACTTGCTTGAGCTATGATGTGCCTTATCCTGCTATGCATGCTATGCTTAGAGTTGTGTATGGTCTGTCATCTGGGAGATGAACAGAAATGTGGAATGTGTTCGGTGAGCAAAGGTCGTGTGTTGAACTTGATTTGGTAAAGGTACCGGTGAAAGGCTGTGTAGGAGTACATGGCGGGTTGTTTCATTGGAACCGTCCTTAGGAACTGAGTTCCGTGTATGTAATCCAAG
>NC_058521.1:286843098-286845598 GCF_904849725.1 Hordeum vulgare subsp. vulgare | reverse complement strand
TCAGCTACTAAGTTACTCTAGCAAAACCACCCTACCGTAAGCAGACAATACGAACTAAGCAGGAATAGGATTTTACGCGTCAAGCGGCCCGAACCTGGGTAAGAATGACCTTGCTGGTGTTGATCGCTAGTTCCGCTCTCGATGCGATACCTCTCTCTCCCTGCCAAACGATCAAGGGACTCCTCGAGTTTCCCATAGGTGTTGGTTTTCCCCGACATCTTTGGCGCGCCAGGTAGGGGGAGCGATGGTTGTGAGCTTCTTCACGGATTCAAGCAAGATCCCTCGAAGCAGGGTGCGGCGATGGTCACTCTACTTCGCCACGGCCTCCTGACGCCTGCGCGAGCGCCCTGCTGCGTGAACGTAGGCTAGGGGGACGGAGACCTCGAGCTCGAAGGCATCAGGCTAACGCACCACTCCGGGATAGTGCGATGCTATCGAGGGTGTGTCTAGGGGCTCCGGCGAGGCCTCCGGCGCATACTCCGACCGACGCACCTCCACGAACAGGTGTATAGCCATCGAGAATGCGCCTACGGGCACTGGAACCCAGGCACGCACTCCAGCCGAACGCTTTCTCTGTCGGAAGCATCACATCTTCGCCAAAGCTGCGGTCGAGGGTTCTGTCAGCACTGCCAGGCAAAACAGGAAAAGGAGTTATGCTCCGGCAACCCCCCCTCTTATACAACAATCGAGAACTGTCGGCAAATACCTTGCGGGAGGGGAAGTTGCCAGAAGAGTATAGTCTCCTGCTTGCCGGGGATCTGAGGCCCCGGCAAAATTCCCAAGCGCCGCGAGGAGAAGTGTCGCGGCACGACACATCAATGATAAATATTTCAGATTAGATTTCAGAGTAGATAGGTTGTTACCTTTCTCGAAACCTTGTTTGAGAAACCTGCACGCAAGTGGAACCTTGTCAGGATCAGTGCGCCTTAGTTTTGTTTCGAACTAGTTCAACGACCTGAACGGCCAAAGAGTGCCTTCTCACTGTTTCGAACCTATTCAACAGTCTAAGTGGCTACATAGCACCTTATTTCGCCTCGAGCCGCGCTCGACGATCTAATGGTTGCACTGATTCGGCAAGGAGCCTTGCCGGTAACGACCCCTCAAGCGAACTGCTAAGGATCCGTTCCTCAAATTACTAGCGGCAGGACCAGTCGCGCGGGCAAGCTTCCAGAAAATGCGAAATGCGTATCATTGAAGGAGAAGGATCACACGCAAGGGAAACAACTTTTCATTCATTTGTTTGAAACAAAGTCACACATATTACATGAATGATTTTTGCTACTCTAACCTATTACATTGTCTTTCGTCGTGGGACATGCTCGCCGGACAGAAGTTCAAGAAGACAAAAAGCGGGACGAACCCCGGCGCGACCCAGGCTGGTTTCTCCTGGATCAGCACTACACGGAGGAGAACGGCGGCGGAAGACAGGGTGACCCGAGGCGGTGAAGAAGCCCAAGCCCGCGATCGCACCTCCTCAAAGACGAGGCATCGATGCAGGCTCCGGCAGAGTAACCCCAGCGGGCGGGGGACAGGCATGAGCGGGCCTCGACGGTAGGGTCGACAGTTACTCGGAGCTCGGGGAGTCGTACTCCGACCTGCCACCCTGATATCCTAGCGTGCCAAGAGCGCCAATGCCGCTGATGTCCTCCTCGTCGCTATCGCTCGAGGAGGGACATTCGGCACCGCCCGAGCTCTCTTCGCAGCAGCCAAGACACACACCTGAGCGCCCGCAAAACTTAATGGATATCATATTATCCCCCGCTAGCTTGAAGCGGAGGATATGCCCATCCTCGAGGCTGTCGGCGCGGGCGAAGGCTTTCCAGCCCCGCCCGAGCAACATGGAGCGGCGCTTCGGGTACTCCGCGTGCACTTGCAGAGCGTCGTGGGAGAAACCATACGCCCGCAACCACAAGATAGGGGGCTTGGCGGCCTCCATCGCCCTAGCAAAAGGGCGAGGGAGATGCAAATGGCCCCGCGGGACGCCGTGCAGCTCCAGTGCCGTCCCGTCCAAGTGCCCGCCAAACACGGGAGAAGACGGAGGTGCTACAGTAACACTCCGCCTCCCCCGGTCACAGCCTGTGCGACGACCACGGCTCCTCGCCCCTCCGCCACCACGGACGCTCGTGCCGCCCTCCGCAGCTGCACCCCCTGAAGTTGTGGCATGATCCGAGTGGGATCCCCTTGCCGCCCTGGCGGCCGATGGTTGCCTCCCTCGTCTCCTTGCCATGGTTAGGGGCGAGCGCCACGTGGAGTAGAAAAGATTCTATAGATGCAAGCTAGGGGTGGTGGATGTTCCAGGACCTGATGGACGAGCAAAAACCCCTTACAAACTCCCTAATTTATAGGGCGAGGCGGGGGGGGGGGGGAGCTCCCCTAACTCCAGAAACCATCGCCCCTCTCGCCCAATCACCCATGATCACGGGCGAACAGGGAACCGCCCTGCTGCACCAATGCATGCGGGGGCCGGCCATGCCACGACTACGGCCATTATGGCCACGAA
>NC_058521.1:286803098-286830598 GCF_904849725.1 Hordeum vulgare subsp. vulgare | reverse complement strand
GTTGCAAAGCTAGAGAGTCCCCTGCTGAGGAAGGCCATGCACTAATTTGGGCCTAGCCCAGCAAAGCCCCGCGCGCGTGCGTTGCCCAGGCCCGGGGGCTCGTGTCGGTGCACTAGAGACTGGGGTCCCTTGTGCCCCTGACTTGTGTACGGGCATCGGCGACGCCCCTAATGGCGGTATATCGGGAAGAGAAGCCGAAAGGCAGTCGAAGACCCGTCGAGGCCACGCCCTTTCCTCACTTCAAGGGGCGTGGAGTACAAGGGCTCTAGACGCAAGGCCCCGGCAAGCCCTCCTCGCCGGGAAGGTTCCCCACGCCCTCGCAAGTCCGCTTCACCAGGAAGACTACCCGAAGAATAGCAATACCCCGGCAAATTTCCCTTGCCGGGAAGGCTCGCACAGACTGGCGAGGCCCCCAATGGAGGCTCAAGGCTAGCAAGCCCATATTTGCTTGCCAGGTGTCCCCACCAGTTTCTACCACAATCTGGCCGCTCCAGCACATCCCTCGTGTGCCATAACAAGGCCTAGGTGTTGATTCACCTCGGTACGTCTCCCAACCATCTTGCGGCAGGTCAGGGGTCAGACAAGGCATTTACTGCCCCTGACAACACTGTTCACTGTGCATCCCGTGAGCATACTGTTGGTGACCCTTTTGCCTATAAAAGGAGGCTCAAAGCTCATTCTTAGGGGTTGAATTTTTCGGGGATCAAAGACTCCCTAATCAACTACTAAGTTACTGTAGCAAAACCACCCTACAATAAGCACACAATACAAACTAAGTAGGAGTAGGGTTTTACGCGTCAAGCGGCCCGAACCTGGGTAAAAAGGACCTTGTCGGTGTTGATCGCTAGTTCCGCTCTCGATGCCATACGTCTCTCTCCCCGCCAAACGATCAAGGGACTCCTCGAGTTTCCCATAGGTGTTGGTTTTCCCCGACAGACGGGAAGGGATCCCACAACGGCCAATTTTAAAGGGGGATAGGGGAACATGCGCCCCTGCCCAAAGGTGGTCTTCGCGCGCAAAGTACTTGCCCGCGCTGCAGGGATGGGCCGGAGGATGACGTTTACCCTACTGGTGGGCGGCGGCGGCTTCGTTGCACCAGAAGGGAAACCTTTGGAAGATGCCTTTGGAACCCTCGTACGCTCCCACCTCCTTAGCACTAAAGGGGAAACTGCCTCATCCTGCCATCTCCTGCTCGCTTGTCCTTTCCTGGCGTCACCCTTGACTCCTATGGCCCGACGTTGCCTCGGAATGTCCCCTACTCTAGAGGGTTCTTGAGGAGGTCCCCGGCGGGTCCTGATGCTGCTCCTCCTCGCAAGGCTTGGCCTCTCGTGAGGGCCTTCCCGGGTGATGTCACAGCAGTTCATCTTTGGTTGGTGAAGCAAGTCGTCACTGGGCCATAGGAAGGCAGGTCTGGGTACCCCCATTCCTAGAATGTCGACAGTAGCCCCCGGGCCCAAGGCGCCCCTTGGTTGACTTAATGCGGAGCCTTGAGGGTGGCCCGAAGCGTCGCGAGCCCTCAACCCATGTGGGCTGGGCCATTAAAACCGCAAGCCGACCGTCTCCGCCCCCTCTCCATTCTGCCGCTCGCTCTTCCTTCTGTCGATCCAGCCGCCGGTTCTTCTTCTGACCCACGCGCGTTATGTCGTTGTTGCCTTGTTCTCTCCGTCATGCCTCAGAAAGGGGGAAATGTGGAGGCTCGTGGGGCCCGACCGTCCCGGCAGCGCCCAGGCCCGCGTTGGAATAGTCGACGGTGGTGAACCTCGAGGGGTTGAAGAAGGTTCAGCTGGTAGTTGCTGCCCACTCAATGAGTGGGGGGCACCTAGATATAGCCGGGCTCATGGCCCCGAAGGGAGAGGGCGTCCCTCGCGGTTCCTCTCCATTTCCACGACCTCATTTCTGGTGTACTGCCGCCATTCTCGGGCTTCATCAATGCAGTTATTACGCATTACCAGATCCATGAGCTCCACCTTGACCCCTGTTCTTTGGTCCTCCTCTCTGCCTTCGCGTTCTTCTGCGAGGCTTTTGTTGGCGTTACTCCTTCCATGGCATTGCTCCACCATTTGTTCTCCCTTCAGGTAATCTCCGAGCTGAAGTGCTCCGGGTGCGCGTCCTTGAGAACTGTCGATGCAACATCCCCCGAGGTCCTATACACTGAGCTCTTCCCGGAAGCGGAAGGGTTCCGACGGCAGTGGGTGCAGGTTGAGGCTGCTGAGGCCGTAGCTCTGGTCTAACCTCCGCCGACCCCCACGACCCCAAACCGGGCGTGGGAGCACGAAGAACTTAGTGACCCCGGGCTCGCGCCGGTCTTGAGCCGGCTGGAAAAGCTGAGGCATGCGGGGGTGACGATGGCGATGGTGGTGCGCGAGTTTATCTGTCGATGGATTGCTCCCCTCCAACGCCACTCCCGTCCCATGTGGGCCTACATAGGGCCCAGCGACTCGATGATGACCCAAGTCGTGGCTTGTGTGAGCTACTTCGCCGGCTGACCGGCGGCAATCCTGACGAGCTTCCCCCAAACGGCCTGCCGTTGTAAAGCTTCAAGCCCCCGGGAGCTCTTGCCATGGAGATGCCACTCTTTGATGAATGGAGGCTCCTTCCTAAGGGGGAAAGGTGTTCCCCGTAGGCCGCGCCCCCGGGGTTCGCCCCCCCACACCCGAAGACCCTGGTGGTGCGGTTACCCCCATGACCAGGGTGGGCGGTGCGCCACCGCCCGTCCTCCCGGCTCTAGCTTCGCGTCAAGCCGGGGTTGGTGGTGGTGATCGGTCGACGGTGGAATGTGCTTCCCCCACTTCCGAGCCTCGCTCTAGGGCTGCCGAGTCCCCCCGCTGGGTCGTCCCTACCGGCTGGAGGAGGAGGTTGCCCGAGGGTGGCCGCCCCTTAGCGCGAGGGCCTCCGGCGAGGAAGAAGTGGATGGCCATTGATGAGTAAGCACCTGGGTTCTCCCTCATCCTCCCTTTATGCGCCTATCTTCTGAACCTTTGTTCTTCAGTTTTCCCTTCGGCAGCCGGGGAGGCGGATCAGTGCCGCCTACTCCGAGGGTTGCCGGGTATCCCGAGGCCTCTTGTCTCGGACTCCATGGGGCTCGGTCTCTTGAGCCTCATGCACATGACCCCCCTGCAGTCTTCTTCGGTGGTGGCCTCCGGTACTTCAGTGGGCTGCCTATCCCCTCGCCTGTGGCCCCTCCTGGGGCCATGCCGCGCCTTCCCCTTGGACCCCTTCAGTATGGAGATCAGGGGCACTGTGAGGCGCTCAATACCGACAAAACGGCCACATGGGAGCCCCCAGCCCCCGGGCATGGACTCGGGCCGGGTGATTCCTTGCGCGCTTCTCTTGCTCGCTGTCCGGGAGGCGAGGACCAATGTTGGCTTCTTGTTGGAAATATGCCCTAGAGGCAATAATAATTAGTTATTATTATATTTCTTTGTTCATGATAATCGTTTATTATCCATGCTATAATTGTATTGATTGGAAACACAATACTTGTGTGGATACATAGACAAAACACTGTCCCTAGTAAGCCTCTAGTTGACTGGCTCGTTGATCAAAGATGTTCAAGGTTTCCTGGCCATAGGCAAGTGTAGTTACTTGATAACGGGATCACATCATTAGTAGAATCATGTGATGGACTAGACCCAAACTAATAGACGTAGCATGTTGATCGTGTCATTTTGTTGCTACTGTTTTCTCCGTGTCAAGTATTTGTTCCTATGACCATGAGATCATATAACTCACTGACACCGGAGGAATGCTTTATGTGTATCAAACGTCGCAACGTAACTGGGGGACTATAAAGATGCTCTACAGGTATCTCCGGAAGTGTTCATTGAGTTAGTATGGATCGAGACTCGGATTTGTCACTCCATGTGACGGAGAGGTATCTCGGGGCCCACTCGGTAATACAACATCAGACACAAGCCTTGCAAGCAATGTGACTTAGTGTAAGTTGCGGGATATTCTATTATGGAACGAGTAAAGAGACTTGCCGGTAAACGAGATTGAAATAGGTATGCGGATACTGACGATCGAATCTCGGGCAAGTAACATACCGAAGGACAAAGGGAATGACATACGGGATTATATGAATCCTTGGGACTGAGGTTCAAACGATAAGCTCTTCATAGAATATGTAGGATCCAATATGGGCATCCAGGTCCTACTATTGGATATTGACCGAGGAGTCACTCGGGTCATGTCTACATAGTTCTCGAACCCGCAGGGTCTGCACACTTAAGGTTCGACGTTGTTTTATGCGTATTTCAGTTATATGGTTGGTTACCGAATGATGTTCGGAGTCCCGGATGAGATCACGGACGTCATGAGGGTTTCCGAAATTGTCCGGAAACGAAGATTGATATATAGGATGACCTCATTTGATTATCGGAAGGTTTTCGGAGTTACCGGGAATGTACCAGGAATGACGAATGGGTTCCGGGAGTTCACCAGGGGGGCAACCCACCCCGGGGAAGCCCGTAGGCCTTGGGGGTGGCGCACCAGCCCTTAGTGGGCTGGTGGGACAGCCCAAGAAGGCCCTATGCACCATAGGAAGAAAATCAAAGAGAAAAGAAAAAAAAGGAGGAGGTGGGAAAGGGAAGAAGGACTCCACCTTCCATACCAAGTTGGATTCGGTTTGGAAGGGGAGACCTTCCCCCCTTGGCTCGGCCGAACTCCTTGGGGATCCTTGGACCCCAAGGCAAGGCTCCCCCTATTCCCCCTATATATATGGAGGTTTTAGGGCTGATTTGAGACGACTTTTCCACGGCAGCCCGACCACATACCTCCATGGTTTTTTCTCTAGATCGCGTTTCTGTGGAGCTCGGGCGGAGCCGTGCTGAGATAAGATCACCACCATCCTCCGGAGCGCCGTCACGCTGCCGGAGAACTCATCTACCTCTCCGTCTCTCTTGCTGGATCAAGAAGGCCGAGATCATCGTCGAGTTGTACGTGTGCTGAACGCGGAGGTGCCGTCCGTTCGGCACTAGATCGTGGGACTGATCGCGGGACGGTTCACGGGGCGGATCGAGGGACGTGAGGATGTTCCACTACATCAACCGCGTTCACTAACGCTTCTGCTTTGCGGTCTACAAGTGTACATAGATCGAATATCCCCTCTCGTAGATGGACATCACCATGATAGGTCTTCGTGCGCGTAGGAAAATTTTTGTTTCCCATGCGACGTTCCCCAACAGTGGCATCATGAGCTAGGTTCATGCGTAGATGTCTTCTCGAGTAGAACACAAAAGTTTTTGTGGGCGGTGATGTGAGTTTTGCTGCCCTCCTTAGTCTTTTATTGATTCCGCGGTATTGTTGGATCGAAGCGGCTCGGACTGACATTACTCGTACGCTTACGAGAGACTGGTTTCATCGCTACGATTAATTCCGTTGCTCAAAGATGACTGTCAGGTGTCAGTTTCTCCAACTTTAGTTTAATCGGATTTGACCGAGGAGGTCCTTGGATGAGGTTAAATAGCAATTCATATATCTCCATTGTGGTGTTTGCGTAAGTAAGATGCGATACTACTAAATACCCATGGTCACCACGTAAAACATGCAACAACAATTAGAGGACGTCTAACTTGTTTTTGCAGGGTATGCTTGTGATGTGATATGGCCAACGATGTGATGTGATATATTGGATGTATGAGATGATCATGTTGTAATAGTTAATATGGACTTGCACGTCGATGGTACGGCCACCGACAGGAGCCATAGGGTTGTCTTTAAACTAACGTTTGTGCTTGCAGATGCGTTTACTATATTGCTAGGACGTAGCTTTAGTAGTAATAGCATGAGTAGCACGACAACCCCGATGGAGACACATTGATGGAGATCATGATGATGGAGATCATGGTGTGACGCCGGTGACAAGAAGATCGTGCCGGTGCTTTGGATATGGAGACCAAGAAGCACATGATGATGGCCATATCATGTCACTTATGAATTGCATGTGATGTTAATCCTTTATGCACCTTATCTTGCTTAGAACGACGGTAGCATTATGAGGTGATCTCTCACTAAAATTTCAAGACGAAACTGTGTTCTCCCCGACTGTGCACCGTTGCGACAGTTCTTCGTTTGGAGACACCACGTGATGATCGGGTGTGATAGACTCAACGTTCACATACAACGGGTGCAAAACAGTTGCACACGCGGAACACTCGGGTTAAGCTTGACGAGCCTAGCATGTGCAGACATGGCCTCGAAACACATGAGACCGAAAGGTCGAGCATGAATCGTATAGTTGATATGATTAGCATAGAGATGCTTACCACTGAAACTATTCTCGAGTCACGTGATGATCGGACTTGAGATAGTGGATTTGGATCATGTACCACTCAAATGACTAGAGAGATGTACTTTTTGAGTGGGAGTTCTTAAGTAATATGATTAATTGAACTAATTGTCATGAACATAGTCTAATGGTCTTTGCGAATTACGATGTAGCTTGCGCTATAGCTCTACTATTTTTATATGTTCCTAGAGAAAATTTAGTTGAAAGTTGATAGTAGCAAACTTTACAGAGGATTGTCCTCGTTGCTCCGCAGAAGGCTTATGTCCTTAATGCTCCACTCGGTGTGCTGCACATCGAGCATCGTCTGTGGATGCTGTGAACAGCCGACATACACGTTTCTAATGACTACATGATAGTTCAGTACAAAATACTTATGGCTTAGAAGCAAGGCGCCGAAGACGTTTTCAAACGTCACGGAACATAAGAGATGTTCTAAAGAGATGAAGTTGTGATTTCATGCTTGTGCCCTTGTTAAGAGGTACGAGACCTCTGACAAGATTCTTTGTCCACAAAGTAAGGGAGAAAAGCTCAATCGTTGAGCGTGTGCTCGGATTATCTGAGTACGACAATCGCTTGAATCAAGTGGGAGTTAATCTTCCAGATGAAATAGTGATGGTTCTCCAAAGTCACTGCCACCAAGCTGTGAGAGCTTCGTGATGAACTATAACATATCAAGGATAGATACAATGATCCTTGAGAAATTCGCGATGTTTGACACTGCGAAAGTATAAATCAAGAAGGAGCATCAATAGTTGATGGTTAGTAAAACCACTAAGGTTCAAGAAAGGCAAGGGCTAGAAGGGATACTTCGTGAAACGGCAAAACCATTGCTGCACTAATGAAGAGACCCAATATTAAACCCAAACCTGAGACTAAGTGCTTCTGTAATGAGGGGAACAGTCACTGAGGCGGAGCAACTCTAGATACTTGGTAGATAAGAAGGCTGGCAAAAGTCGAAAGAAGTATAGTTGATATACATGATGTTGATGTGTACTTTACTAGTACTCCTAGTAGCACGAGGGTATTGGATACCGGTTCGGTTGCTAAGTGATTAGTAACACGAAATGAAAGCTACGGCATAAACGGAGACTAGCTAAAGGCGAGGTGACGATACTTGTTGGAAGTGTTTCCAAGGTTGATATGATCAAACGTCGCACGCTCCCTCTACCATCGGGATTGGTGTTAAACCTAAATAATTGTTATTTGGTTCTTGCGTTAAGCATGAACATGATTGGACCGTGTTTATTGCAATACGATTATTCATTTAAAGAGTATAATGGTTACTCTATTTGCTTGAATAATCACCTTCAATGGTTTACTGAATCTCGATTGTAGTGTTACACATGTTCATGATATTGGTGCCAAAAGATACGAGGTAATGATGATAGTACCACTTACTTGTGGCACTGCCGCTTGAGTCATGTTGGTATAAATTGCATGAAGAGGCTCCATGCTGATGGATCTTTATACTCACTTGATTTTGAATCACTAGTGAAATGCAAATCATACCACATGAGCAAAGCCTTGTTTCCATTGAGATGAAACAAGATAGTAACTTGTTGGAAGTGATACATTTTGATGTATGCAGTCCAATGGGTGCTGAGTCACGTAGTGGATATCATTATGTTCTTACTTCAATGACGATTTGAGTAGATACAAGAGTATTTACTTAATGAATCACAAGTCTGAAATATTGAAAAGTTCAATTCTGTTTCAGAGTGAAGTTCGTCGTAACAAGAGGATAAACGATCTACGATATGATCATAGAAATAAATATCTGAGTTACGAGTTTTGGTACGTAGTTAAGACAATGTGGAAATTGTTTCGCAGTTCATGCCACCTGGAACATCATAGTGTGATGATGTGGCTGAACGTCATAGCCACGCACTATTTGGTATGGTGCATGCTATGATATCTCTTATCGAATTACCACTATCGTTTATGGGTTATGCATTAGAGACAACCGCATTCACTTTAAATAGGGCACCGCGTATTTCCGTTGAGATGACAAAGTATAGACTGAGGTTTAGACAAATCTAAACTGTCGTTTCTTGAAAGTTTGGGGCTTCGACACTTATGTGAAAAAGTTTCAGTCTGATAAGCTCGAACCCAAAGCGGATAAATGCATCTTCATAAGATATCCAAAACAGTTGGGTACATCTCCTATCTCAGATCCGAAAGCAAAGTGTTTGTTTCTACAAACGGATCCTTTCTCGAGGAAAGGTTTCTCTCGAAATAATTGAGTGGGAGGGTGGTAGAACTTGATGAGGTTATTGAACCATCACTTCGACCAGTGTGTAGCAGGGCGCAGGAACTTGTTCCTGTGGCGCCTACACCAATCGAAGTGAAAGCTGATGATGGTGATCATCGAGCATCGGATCAAGTTACTACAAGCCTCGTAGGTTGACAAGGTCGCGTACTACTACAGAGTGGTACGGTAACCCTGTCTTGGAGGCCATGTTGTTGAGCAACAGTGAACCTATGAGTTATGGAGAAAGCAATGGTGGGCCCAGATTCCGACAAATGGCTGGAAGCCATGAAATCCGAGAGAGAATCCATGTATGAAAACAAAGTGTAGACTTTGGAAGAACTACTTGATGGTCATAGGACTATTGAGTAAAGATGGATCTTTAAAAGGAAGACAGACGATGATAGTGATAAGTCACTATTAAGAAAAGCTCGACTTGTCGCAAAGATGTTTCCGACAAGATCAAACAGTTGACTATGATGAGACTTTCTTACTCGCAGCGATGCTAAAAGTCTGTTAGAATTATGTTAGTAGTTGATGCATTATTTATGAAATATTGCATGTAGGATGTCAAAACACTGTTTCCTCGACAGTTTCCTTGAGCAAACATTGTATGAGATACAACCATGAGCTTTTGTCGATCCTAAAGATACTAGCAAGTATGCAAGCTCCAGCGATCCTTAAATGGACTGGTGCAAGCATCTCGGAGTTGGAATATACACTTTGATGAGATGATCCATGATTTTGGGTTTGTACAAGGTTTATGAGAAACTTGTATTTCCAAAGAAGTGAGTGGGAGCACTATAGAATTTCTGATAAGTATATGTGGTTGACATATTGTGGATCAGAAGTAATGTAGAATTTCTGTAAAGCATACAAGGTTGTTTGAAAGGAGTTTTCAAAGGAATACCTGGATTGAGCTACTTGAACGTTGAGCATCAAAGATCAATGGAGATAGATCAAAAGCGCTTAATGGAAGTTTCAATAAGATGCATGCCTTGACAAGTTTTGAAGGAGTTCAAAATAGATCAGCAAAGAAGGAGTTCTTGGTTGCGTTGTAAGGTGTGAATTTGAGTAAGACTCAAAACCCGACCACGGCAGAATAAAGAGAATAGACGAAGGTCGTCTTCTATGCCTTAGGCATAGACTCTAAAGTATGCCATGCTGAGTACCGCACCTGATGTGTGACGTGCAACAAGTCTGTTAAGACGTACACAGAGTGATCCAGGATTGAATCACTGATCAAGGGTCAAAGTTATCCTTAGTAACTAAATAGACTAAGGAATTTTTTCTCAATTATGGAGGTGGTTAAAGAGTTCGTCGTAAAGGGTTACGTCGATGCAAGCTTTGACACTAATCCGAATAACTATGAGTAGTGAAACGGATTCGTATAGTAGAGTAGATATTTGGAGCATTTCCGAATAGCACGTAGTAGCAGCTTCTATAAGATGACATAAAGATTTCTAAAGAACGCACGGATCTGAAAGTTTCAGAACCGTTGACTAAAACCTCTCTCACGAGCAAGACGTGATCAGACCCCAGAACTATATGGGTGTTGGATTCGTTGGAATCACATGGTGATGTGAACTAGATTATTGACTCTAGTGCAAGTGGGAGACTGTTGGAAATATGCCCTAGAGGCAATAATAATTAGTTATTATAATATTTCATTGTTCATGATGATCGTTTATTATCCATGCTATAACTGTATTGATTGGAAACACAATACTTTTGTGGATACATAGACAAAACACTGTCCCTAGTAAGCCTCTAGTTGACTAGCTCGTTGATCAAAGATGGTCAAGGTTTCCTGGCCATAGGCAAGTGTTGTTACTTGATAACGGGATCACATCATTAGGAGAGTCATGTGATGGACTAGACCCAAACTAATAGACGTAGCATGTTGATCGTGTCATTTTGTTGCTACTGTTTTCTGCGTGTCAAGTATTTGTTCCTATGACCATGAGATCATATAACTCACTGACACCGGAGGAATGCTTTGTGTGTATCAAACGTCACAACGTAACTGGGTGACTATAAAGATGCTCTACAGGTATCTCCGAAGGTGTTCGTTGAGTTAGTATGGATCGAGACTGGGATTTGTCACTCCGTGTGGCGGAGAGGTATCTCGGGGCCCACTCGGTAATACAACATCACACACAAGCATTGCAAGCAATGTGACTTAGTGTAAGTTGCGGGATCTTGTATTACGGAACGAGTAAAGAGACTTGCCGGTAAACGAGATTGAAATAGGTATGCGGATACTGACGATCGAATCTCGGGCAAGTAACATACCGAAGGACAAAGGGAATGACATACGGGATTATATGAATCCTTGGCACTGAGGTTCAAACGATAAGCACTTCGTAGAATATGTAGGATCCAATATGGGCATCCAGGTCCCGCTATTGGATATTGACCGGGGAGTCACTCGGGTCATGTCTACATAGTTCTCGAACCCGCAGGGTCTGCACACTTAAGGTTCGACGTTGTTTTATGCGTATTTGAGTTATATGGTTGGTTACCGAATGATGTTCGCAGTCCCGGATGAGATCACGGACGTCATGAGGGTTTCCGGAATGGTCCGGAAACGAAGATTGATATATAGGATGACCTCATTTGATTACCGGAAGGTTTTCAGAGTTACCGGGAATGTACCGGGAATGACGAATGGGTTCCGGGAGTTCACCGGGGGGGCAACCCACCCCGGGGAAGCCCATAGGCCTTGGGGGTGGCGCACCAGCCCTTAGTGGGCTCGTGGGACAACCCAAGCAGGTCCTATGCGCCATAGGAAGAAAATCAAAGAGAAAAGAAAAAAAGGAGGAGGTGGGAAAGGGAAGAAGGACTCCACCTTCCAAACCAAGTTGGATTCGGTTTGCAAGGGGAGACCTTCCCCCCTTAGCTCGGCCGAACTCCTTGGGGATCCTTGGACCCCAAGGCACGGCTCCCCGAGGTTTTAGGGCTGATTTGAGACGACTTTTCCACGGCAGCCCGACCACATACCTCCACGGTTTTTCCTCTAGATCGCGTTTCTGTGGAGCTCGGGCAGAGCCCTGCTTAGATAAGATCACCACCAACCTCCGGAGCGCCGTCACGCTGCCGGAGAACTCATCTACCTCTCCGTATCGCTTGCTGGATCAAGAATGCCGAGATCATCGTCGAGCTGTACGTGTGCTGAACGCGGAGGTGTCGTCCGTTCGGCACTAGATCGTGGGACTGATCGCGGGACGGTTCGCGGGGCGGATCGAGGGACGTCAGGACGTTCCACTACATCAACCGCGTTCACTAACGCTTCTGCTATGTGGTCTACAATGGTACATAGATCGAATATCCCCTCTCGTAGATGGACATCACCATGATAGGTCTTCGTGCGTGTAGGAAAATTTTTGTTTCCCATGCGACGTTCCCCAACACTTCTGGAGCCTGTCTCAGGTTTGCGTACCGCACCATGGGGTTTGCACCGCACCGCTGTGCATGCGCTTCAACGTCTGGGGTGGGGCCTGCCAGTCATGCAATCCACCGGGAAGGTGAGGACCAGTACTTTGCGTTGGGGTGGCGCTAGCTTGAGGTCGCCGTGAACCTCTGCCGCCTGCAGCGGCAGGGCGCTTGTGTAGAGACAGAGGGATCAGCCGATGTAGTGGTACAAGCCGGCGAGCACGCTCTCGCTGAGGCTCATGAGGCTATTTGTCGGTGCAGGGCCTCCGAAGAGCGCCGCAAGGAGCTTTGCGCCCTCTTCGACCGTCTTCAAGAGCAAGCTCTGCCGAGGGCCTCCTTGGGGGGGCGCCGGCGGAGTCCTTCCATGCCGGTCCTCGAGCATCGGCCAACTTGCTGGTGCTTGTAGAGGTGGAGCAGTGCTTGGAGCAGGAGCAGCTGGAGACGAGGGAGAACCAGTTGTCGCTTGTCGAGGATTCCCTTGCCTCTCGTGAAACGAAGCTTCGTGAGGAGATAGACAAGGGGGTGGCGGAGGCTCGACATTCCCTTCTTCTCGATTACCGTGCGACATTGAGGTTCCAGGAGTCCCGCTTCCTCAAGCGTCGTGGAAAGCCGACATGCCACGCTCGACGCGGAGGCCACTGCCGAGGGTAAACTCTCTAATATCTACAAAAAAGTGAAAGGCGCAGCTTCTCTGGTTGGAGAGGCTTCTGAAGAGGCAGCCCACGCTCGCAGCCTTGAACCTGAGTGCCCCAGTATGTTCCGGTCTCTGAAGTGGAGGTCTACCCGCGCTCTGAGCGACATGTGTGGAAAAGGCGTCTCCGGTCCCTTGATTCCCGAGCACTCCAGGTGCTTGGGCTTTTTCTACCGCGTATTCGAGCATCTCGAGGCGGGCGCCAAGAAGGCCCTTGCGCTTGCGGAGGAGAAGAGCCCCGACCTTTTGGGTCAGGCCGCCTAGGACGTCTTCAGCCACCTCCTTCGCCTCGACCCCGACTTTGACTTTGCTTCGGTGCTGGATCCGGTGCGAGAGACGATTTGAACCCTGGCCGAATGGGTCGAGGTTCATGTGGAAGACCTGGTGACAAGGCTTGCTCCAAAGGGCTGTGGCATGGGCTCCGATGATGACGTGTCCTTATGATTCACAGCCTCGTCTTCCTGATAGGTCCATGTGTTAAGTTCAACAACAGCTAGGTCGTGTGTCGTGGGTACCTTTTAACGGTTTCCCTGATGACGAGGAATGTGCGATGCTTCCATACTGGCCGCGACTGTTGCCAGCCTGTGATGTTGCTATGCTGATGATTTGTCCTACGAGCCTGAGCTCGTTTGTGGTGTATCCTTCCTGCTTTTGGGGCGGTTTGAAGACCCTTTCGGCACTCTGTGTCTGCAGGTCCCAGTCCCGCGCATTTCCCCTCGCCGTGTGGTGCAACCTATTACCAAGGTTTCTCCTCACAAGGCAAAGCACCGGTGCCCTGGGGGGCCGAGTGGCATTGTGACCAGTGAGGCCCCTGAGGAATGTTGCTCAGGAGCCCCCTTTGACACTCAAGCCGCTCTATGTCATCAGTCCCCTATCCGGCACATTTCCCTTGAGCTGCGGAGCTGGCGCTTCACAGAGCGGGGCCCCGCCACTCCCGGTGCCGACCGGATCTCCCGAACGTCGCCAACAGTGGGGGGTGGCATTATGACCGGTTAGGCTCATGAGGCGGAGCCCAGGAGCCCCCTTTCTGGCGCTCGAGTGATTCCTTATTCCTCCTCTTTTTGTGATTTCCTCGGGAGAATCGGAGACCTCCCGGGGTTCCCGCGAAACACCAATCAGAGCAAAAGGGGGAAAGAGAACACGAGTTCAAAAAAGTGAGAGAACATAGAAACGAAATCCCCGCCCTTCTTTTCTTTTCAAAACATCAAGTAGAGAAACCTGCAAGCCCTCGACATCTCAGGATACAACAGAAAGGGAAATCCCCTAGTGGGCCTCAACTTAAAATGCAATGAAGAAACGAGAAAAAGCCGCGTCCGACATCCTAGCTATTCACCGCCAGCTTCCGGCATCCGGCCGCACGAAATCAGGCCCCCAATGACTCTCATGTCATAACGAGCCGAGGCTGTATACGCCCAGGGCCCCCTGAGGACGCCAAAGGGGGGAAGGAGGCGGTGAATAGCTAGGATGCCGGACACGGCTTTTTCTCGTTTCTTCATTGTGTTTTAAGTTGAGGCCCACTAGGGCATTTCCCTTTCTGTTGTATCCTGAGATATCGAGGGCTTGCAGGTTTCTCTACTTGATGTTTTGAAATGAAAAGAAGGGCAGGATCTCATTTCTATGTTCTCTCGCTTTGTCGAACTCGTGTTCTCTTTCCCCCTTTTGCTCTGATTGGTGTTTTGCGCGAACCTCGGGAAGTCTCCGGTTCTCCGAAGGCAATCACAAAAATAGGCGGAATACGGAATCGCTCGAGCGCCAGAAAGTGGGCTCCTGGGCTCCGCCTCAGGAGCCTAACCGGTCATAATGCCAGTCGCCACTATTGGCGACGTCCGGGAGATCCGGTCGGCGTCGGGTGTGGCGGGGCCCTGTGCTGTGAAGTGCCAGCTCCGCGGCGGCTGGGAAATGTGCGGGACTGGGGCCTGACGATGTAGAGCGGCTTGATTGTGAAAGGGGGCTCCTGAGCAGCATTCCTCACGGGCCTCACTGGTCACAATGCCACTAGACCCCCCAGGGCGCCGGAGCTTTGCCTTGTGAGGAGAAACCTTGGTAACGGGTTGCACCATACAGCGATAGGGAAATGTGCGGGACTGGGACGCGCAGACACACAGTGTCGAAAGGGTCTTCCAACCGCCCCATAAGCAGGAAGGATACACCACGAACAAGCTCACGCTTGCAAGACAAATCATCAGCATGGCAACATCACAGGATAGCAACAATCGCGACTAGTATGGAAGCATCACACATTTCTCGTCATCAGGGAAAACATTCAAAGGTACCCACGACACATGACCTAGTTGTTGTTAAACTTAACACATGGATCTATCAGGAGGACGAGGTTGTGAATCATAACGACACGTCACCATCGGAGCCGACGCCGCGGCCCTCTCGAGCAAGCCTTCTTACCAGGTCTTCCACATGAACCTCGACCCATTCGGCCACGGCTCGGATCGTCTCTGGCACCGGATCCAGCACCGAAGCAAAGTCAAAGTCGGGGTCGAGGCGAAGGAGGTGGCTGAAGACGTCCGAGGCGGCCTGACCCAAAAGGTCACGGCAATTCTCCTCCGCATGCGCAAGGGCCTTCTTGGTGCCCGCCTCGAGATGCTCCACTATGCGGTAGAAAAAGCCCAAGCACTTGGAGTCGTCGGGAATCAGGGGACCGGAGACGCATTTTCCACAGATGTCGCTCAAAGCGCGGGTAGCTCTCCGCTCGAGGGACCAGAACATCCTGGAGCGCTCAGGTTGAAGGCTGCGAGCGTGGGCTTCCTCTTCGAAAGCCTCTCCAACCAGGGAAGCCGCACCTTTCACTTGTTTGCAGATATTAGACGGTTTACCCTCGGCAGTGGCCTGCGCGTCCAGCGTGGCCTGTCGGCTTTCCACTTCCTGATCCAGCCTTGTCCGGAGGGCAATGACCTAATCTTGCAGGACTCCTGGAGCCTCAATGTCGTAGGGTAATCAAGAAGAAGGGAACGTCGAGCCTCCGCCACCCCCTTGTCTATCTCCTCCTGAAGCTTCGTTTCACGAGAGGCAAGGGATTCCTCAGCAAGGGCCAACTGGTGCTCCCTCGTCTCCAGTTGCTCCTGCTCCAAGCACCGCTCCATCTCCACAAGAACCGGCAAGTCGGCGGATGCTCGAGGACCAGCGTGGAAGGACTTTGCCGTCGGGGCCCCCAGGGAGGCGCACGGCGGAGCTTGCTCTTCAAGACGGGCGATGAGGGCGCAAAGCTCTCTGTGGCGGTCTTCGGAGGCCCTGCACCGGCAATCAGCCTCATGACCTCAGCGAGAGCGCGCTCGCGGGCTTCTACCGCTACAGTGAGGGATGCCTCCGTCTCTGCACGAGCGACCTACCGCTACAGGCGGCAGAGGTTCACAGCAACCTCAAGCTGGCGCCACCCCGACGCAAGGTAGTGGCCCTCACCTTCTCGGCGGACTTCATGACTGGCAAGCCCCGCCCCAGACATTGAAGCGCATCCGCAGTGGTGCGGAGCAAGCCCCATGGTGCGGTAGGCGAACGCGAGACAGGCTCCAAAAGCCAGCAGGGGTCCTCGCCTCCCGTACAGCGAGCAAGGGAAGCGCGCAAGGAATCACCCAGCACGAGTCCATGCCTCGGGGTTGGGGGCTCCCGTGTGGGTGCTTCGTCGGCATTGAGCGCCCCACGGTGCCCGTCATCTCCATGCTAAAGGGGTCCAAGGGGAAGGCGCGGCACGGCCCTAGGAGGGACCACAGGAGAGGGGATAGGCATCCCACCGAAGTATCGGAGGCCGCCACCGAAGAAGACTATGGGGGGTTCACGTGCATGACGCTCAAGAGACCGAGCCCCCGTGGAGTGCGAGAGAAGAGACCGCGGGATGGTTGGCGACCTCTGGAGCATGCAGCGCTCATCCGCCTCCCCGACCGCCGAAGGCAAACCTAAAGAACAAGGGTTCAGAAGATAGGCGCATAAACGGAGGACGAGGGGGAACACAGGTGCTTACTCGTCAATGGCCATCCACTTCTTCCTCCTCGGAGGCCCTCGCCCCGGGGGGCGGCCTCCCTCGAGCAACCTCTGCTTCCAGCTGGCAGGGCGACCCAGCGGGGGGACTCGGCGGCCCTCGAGCGAGGCTCGGAAGTGGGGGAAGCGCTTTCCACCGTCTACAGATCACCACCACCAACCCCGGCTTGACGCGAAGCTAGAGCCGAGAGGACGGGCGGCGTCGCACCGCCCACCCTGGTCATGGGGGTAACCGCACAACCAGGGTCTTCGGGGGGGGATGGGTGAACCCCGCGGGCGCGGCCTACGGGGAACACCTTTCCCCCTCAGAAAGGAGCCCCCATTCTTCAAAGAGCAGCATCTCCACGGCAAAATCTCCCGGGGGCTTGAAGCTTTACAGCGGCAGACCGTTCGGGGGAAGCTCGTCAGGATTGCCGCTGGTAAGCCGACGAAGTAGCTCACGCAAGACATGATGGAAAAGGGGATAACTTGGATCCTCATCGAGTCGCTAGGACGTGTGTAGGACCACATGGGGCGGGAGAGGCATTGGAGGGGAGCAATCCATCGACAGATAAACTCGCGCACCACCATCACCTTCGTCACCCCCGCACGCCTCAGCTTTTCCAGCCGGATCAAGACCGGCGCGAGACGAGGGTCACTAAGTTCTTCGCGCTCCCACCCCCGGTTCGGTGTCGCGGGGGTCAGCGGAGGTTAGACCAGAGCTCCAGCCTCGGCAGCCTCAACCTGCACCCACTGCCGCCAGAACCCTGCCGAGGGGCTATTTCATCGAGAGTTCTCAAGGACGCGGACCCGGAGCACTGCACCTCGGAGATCAACTGAAGGGAGAAGAAATGGCGGAGCAATGCCACAGAAGGAGTAACGCCAACAGAAGCCTCACACAAGAACGTGAAGGCAGAGAGGAGGACCATAGAACGTCAAGGTGGAGCACATGGATCTGGTAATGCGAAATCACTTCATTGATGAAGCCCGAGAATGGCGGCAGTACACCAGAAATGAGGGCGTGGAAATGGAAATGAACCGCGAGGGACGCACTCTCCCTCCGAGGCCATGAGCCCGGCCAGATCTGGGTGCCCCCCAACTCATTGAGTCGGCAGCCACTGCCAGCTGAACCTTCTCCAATCCCTCGAGGTTCACAACCATTGACCGTTCCAACGCGGGCCAGGGCGCCGCCGGGATGGTCGGTCCCCACGAGCCTCCACATTTCCCCCCTTTCTGAGGCATGACAGAGAGAACAAGGCAACAACGACATGACACGCATGGGTCAGGAGAAGAACCGACGTTTGGATCGACAGAAGGAAGAGCGGGCGGCGGAATGGGGAGGGGGCTGAGATGGTCGGCACACGCAGGTTAGGAGATGTTGCACGAAGAGGACGGGCTCGCCGTTTTAAAGGCCAGGCCCACCAGTGTTTAGGGCCCGCAACGCTTCGGGCCACCCTCAAGGGTCCGCGAAGAAGCCAACCCAGGCGCGCCTTGGGCTCGGGGGCTACTGTCGGCATTCTAGGAATGGGGGTACCCAGACATGCCTGCTTGCGGCACAGGGACGACTTGCTTCACCAACCAAAGATCAACTGGTGCGACGTCACCTATGAAGGACCTCACGAGAGGCCAAGCCTCGCAAGGAGGAGCAGCATCAGGACCCGCTGGGGACCTCCTACGAACCCCTCCGGAGTAGGGGACATTCCGAGGCAAGGCCGGACCACAGGAGTGAAGGGTGACCCCACGAAAGGACAAGCGATCAGTAGATGGCACGACGAGGCAGTTTCCCCTTTAGTGCAAAGGAGGTGGGAGCATACGAGGGTTCCAAAGGCATCTTCCAAAGGTTTCCCTTCTGGTGCAACGAAGCCGCCGCCGCCCGCCAGTAGGGTAAACGTCATCCTCGGGCCCATCCCTGCAGTGCGGGCAAGTACTTCGCACGCAAAGACCACCTTTGGGTAGGGGCGCATGTTCCCTTGTCCCCCTTTTAAATTGGCCGATGTGGGATCCGTCCTCCTGTCAGGGAAATCCAATACCTATAGGAAACTCGAGGAGTCCCTTGATCGTATGGCGGGGAGAGAGAGGTATGGCATCGAGAGCGGAACTAGCGATCAACACCGGCAAGGTTCTTTTTACCCAGGTTTGGGCCGCTTGATGCGTAAAACCCTACTCCTACTTAGTTTGTGATGTGTGCTTATTGTAGGGTGGTTTTGCTACAGTAACTTAGTAGGTAATTAGGGAGTCTCTGATCCCCAAAAAGATCAACCGCTAAGAATGAGCTTTGAGCCTCCTTTTATAGGCAAAGGGGTCACCAACAGTATGCTCACGGGATGCATAGTGAAAAGTGTTCACCGCTCTACTTCGTCGGTGGTGTCAGGGGCAGTAAATGCCTTGTCTGACCCCTAACCTGCCGCAAGATGGTTGCGACACGTACCCAAGTGAATCGACACGTGGGCCTTGTTATGGAACACGAGGGATGTGCTGGAGCGGTCGGATTGTGGTAGAAACTGGTGGGGACACCTAGTGAGCGAACGGGGGCTTGCTGGCCTAGAGCCTCCATCAGGTGACTTGGTCACCTCCCTGGCAAGCAGGGCTTGCCGGGGGCCTTGCACACTTTCCTCGCAAGGAGGGCTTCTCTCGTGCCTTGAACACTTTCCCGGCAAGGAGGGTTTGTCGGAGGGCCTCGCCAGTCTGTGCGAGCCTTCCTGGCAAGGGAAACTTGTATGGGTCTTGTTATTCTTCGGGTAGTCTTCCCGACGAAGCGGACTTGCTGGGGCCTTGGGAACCTTACCGGCAAGGAGGGCTTGCCGGGGCCTTGCATCTGGAGCCCTTGTACTCCACACTACAGGAATCACCTTCTTTGTCGTCTGCCATCACAGACGGTAAATACAATTTCCCGGACGGCAAAGACAATACCACAGACGGCAAAGATTTTGGTATTTTGCCGTCTGCCCGCACAAGGCGGACGGCAAAGCTATTTGCTGTCAGCTTTCCTCAGGAGCTCTCGGCAAAGCTCTTGAGACGGCAGCAGACACGCGTTGCCTCCGTTAGGGGTTAACGGAGCCTTTGTCGTCTGCCTCCCCATCCATCTTTGTCGTCTGCCTCCCCGTCCAACTTTGCCGTCTGCCTTCTCCTCCCGTCCCCTCCCCCTCCACTTTTGCCGTCTGCCTCCACGTCCATCTTTGCCGTCTGCCGGGTCCTCCCCTCCCCCCTCTCTCCACTCTTTGTCGTCTGCCTCCTCCTCCCCCCTCCTCTGTTCCCTCTTCTTTGCCGTCGGCCCCTTGGAGGCTGACGGCAAAGAGACTATATGGCCAGCTGCTACTGCCCAGGTTGCACAGCTGGGCGCCATGTGGCACCTTTGCCGTCGGTCAGCTGACGGCAAAGGCCTTTGCCGTCAGCTGACAGACGGCAAAGAGCCTATATTGTCACATTTTTGTTTATTTTTTCTATTTCACAGCACATATACATATAATTCATAGCACATATATGATAAATAGGTCACAACACATATATGATATACATATAAAGCTCATCAATGCCATTTGTTCATCAACGTACATCCCATATATCAAACGAACTAACACATACAAAGTTTCATCCATATATACATCCATATAGTTGCACATATATTGTTCATCCATATATACATATACATATAGTTCCACATTGTTCATCAACTCAAATAAAAACGGAAACTAAAGCACTCCAACGCCAGCTTCCATGCATGTAGTACATCCAATCTGCAAAATGGGAATAAGAAAGTCAGAAGAAGAACAACAACATATATATGACAAATAAGCTAAATTGAAGAAGAAAGAGAAGAAGCAAGAAGAGATCAAGGAGAAGAAAAACAAGAAGGAGTAGGAGGAGGAGGAGGAGGAGGAGGGGAAGGGGAAGGAGAAGGAGAAGGAGGAGGAGAAGAAGAAAAAAGAAGAGAAGAAGAAGGATAAGAAGGAGGAGAAGAAGGAGAGAAGAAGAAGGAGAAGAAGGAGGGCTCCTTCTCCTTGTTTTCCTCATTCTCCTTCTTCTTCTGTTCTACTCCTCCTCCTCCTTCTTCTTCTCCTTCTCTTCTTCTTCTATTCTTCTCCTTCTTCTTCCTTATCCTTCTTTTTGAGCAAAATGGGGTAATTATGTCATTTTAGAGGAAAACAAGCTAAGTATATAATATTCATGAGCTAACCAAGGTTCTTGTGCCATTTTGAGCTTATTCTGGTATTTTGGAGCTAAATGGACTAATTATGTCATTGTTGGGTTAACTAAAGCAAGGATAATATGAAAGAGGAGAAGAAAGAGGACGAGGAGGAGAAGAAGAAGAAATCAAGAAGAAGGAGGAGGAGGAGTAGAAGGACTAGACGGTCCTTGGCCTTCTCCCCCTCCTCGTCCTCCTCGTCCTCCTCCTTCTCCTTCTTCTCTTCTTCTTCTTCTCTTCTTCTTCTTCTATCTTTTCATTTTGCCTATTTCTTCTCCTCTTCTCCTCTTGTTGGAGCTAAATTGCCTAATTATGTCTATTTTGAGCTAAATGTTCCAATTATGTCATTTTAGAGGAAAACAAGCTAAGTATATAATATTCATGAGCTAACCAAGGTTCTTGTGCCATTTTGAGCTTATTATTTGTTTGGAGCTAAATGGGCTAATTATGTCATTGTTGGGTTAATTAAAGCAAGGATAATATGAAAGAGGAGAAGAAAGAGGAGGAGGAGGAGAAGAAAAAGAAATCAAGAAGAAGGAGGAGGAGGAGAAGGACTAGAAGGTCCTTGGCCTCCTCCTCCTCATCCTCGTCCTCGTCCTCCTTCTCCTTCTTCTCTTCTTCTTCTTCTATCTTTTCATTTTTCCTATTTCTTCTCCTCTTCTCCTCTTGTTGGAGCTAAATTACCTAATTATGTCTTTTTTGAGCTAAATGTTCCAATTATGTCATTTTAGAGGAAAACAAGCTAAGTATATAATATACATGAGCTAACCAAGGTTCTTGTGCCATTTTGAGCTTATTATGGTATTTTGGAGCTAAATGGGCTAATTATGTCATTTTTGGGTTAATTAAAGCAAGGATAATATGAAAGAGGAGAAGAAAGAGGACGAGGAGGAGAAGAAGAAGAAATCAAGAAGAAGGAGGAGGAGGAGTAGAAGGAGGAGTAGGAGAAGGACTAGAAGGTCCTTGGACTCCTCCTCCTCCTCCTCCTCCTCCTCCTCCTTCTCCTTCTTCTCTCTTCTTCTTCTCTTCTTCTTCTTCTATCTTTTTATTTTGCCTATTTCTCCTCCTCTTCTCCTATTGTTGGAGCTAAATTACCTAATTATATCTTTTTTGAGCTAAATGTTCCAATTATGTCATTTTAGAGGAAAACAAGCTAAGTATATAATATTCATGAGCTAACCAAGGTTCTTGTGCCCTTTTGAGCTAAATGGGCTAATTATGTCATTGTTGGGTTAATTAAAGCAAGGATAATATGAAAGAGGAGAAGAAAGAGGAGGAGGAGGAGGAGGAGAAGAAGAAATCAAGAAGAAGGTGGAGGAGGAGGAGAAGGAGGAGGAGGACAAGGACTAGAAGGACCTTGGCCTTCTCCTCCTCCTCCTCCTCCTCCTCCTCCTCCTCCTTCTCATTCTTCTCTTCTACTTCTTCTCTTCTTCTTCTTCTATCTTTTCATTTTGCCTATTTCTTCTCCTCTTGTTGGAGCTAAATTACCTAATGATGTATTTTTTGAGCTAAATGTTCCAATTATGTCATTTTAGAGGAAAACAAGCTAAGTATATAATATTCATGAGCTAACCAAGGTTCTTGTGCCATTTTGAGCTTATTATGGTATTTTGGAGCTAAATGGGCTAATTATGTCATTGTTGGGTTAATTAAAGCAAGGATAATATGAAAGAGGAGAACAAAGAGGAGGAGGAGGAGAAGGAGAAGAAAGCAAGAAGGAGGAGGAGGAGGAGAAGGACTAGAAGGTCCTTGGCCTTCTCCTCCTCCTCCTCCTCCTCCTCCTCTTTCTCCTTCTTCTATTCTTCTTCTCTTCTTCTTCTTCTATATATTCATTTTGCCTATTTCTTCTCCTCTTCTCCTCTTGTTGGAGCTAAATTACCTAATTATGTCTTTTTTGAGCTAAATGTGCCAATTATGTCATTTTAGAGGAAAACATGCTAAGTATATAATATTCATGAGCTAACCAAGGTTCTTGTGCCATTTTGATCTTATTATAGGTATTTTGGAGCTAAATGGGCTAATTATGTCATTGTTGGGTTAATTAAAGCAAGGATAATATGAAAGAGGAGAAGAAAGAGGAGGAGGAGGAGAAGAAGAAGAAATCAAGAAGAAGGAGGAGGAGGAGGAGAAGGAGGAGGAGGAGAAGGACTAGAAGGTCCTTGGACTTCTCCTCCTCCTCCTCCTCCTCCTCCTCCTTCTCCTTCTTCTCTTCTTCTTCTTCTCTTCTTCTTCTTCTTCTATCTTATCATTTTGCCTATTTCTCCTCCTCTTCTCCTCTTGTTGGAGCTAAATTACCTAATTATGTCTTTTTTGAGCTAAATGTTGCAATTATGTCATTTTAGAGGAAAACAAGCTAACTATATAATATTCATGAGCTAACCAAGGTTCTTGTGCCATTTTGAGCTTATTATGGTATTTTGGAGCTAAATGGGCTAATTATGTCATTGTTGGGTTAATTAAAGCAAGGATAATATGAAAGAGGAGAAGAAAGAGGAGGAGGAGAAGAAGAAGAAGAGATCAAGAAGAAGGAGGAGGAGGAGTAGAAGGAGGAGAAGGAGAAGGACTGGAAGGTCCTTGGCCTTCTCCTTCTCCTCATCCTCCTTCTTCTCTTCTTCTTCTTCTCTTCTTCTTCTTCTAGCTTTTTATTTTTCCTATTTCTTCTCCTCTTCTCCTCTTGTTGGAGCTAAATTACCTAATTATGTCTTTTTTGAGCTAAATGTTCCAATTATGTCATTTTAGAGGAAAACAAGCAAAGTATATAATATTCATGAGCTAACCAAGGTTCTTGTGCCATTTTGAGCTTATTATGGTATTTTGGACCTAAATGGGCTAATTATGTCATTGTTGAGTTAATTAAAGCAAGGATAATATGAAAGAGGAGAAGAAAGAGGAGGAGGAGGAGGAGAAGAAGAAATAAAGAAGAAGGAGGAGGAGGAGGAGAAGGAGGAGGAGGAGAAGAATAGAAGGTCCTTGGCCTTCTCCTCCTCCTCCTCCTCCTCCTCCTTCTCCTTCTTCTCTTCTTCTTCTTCTTCTTCTTTCTTTTCATTTTGCCTATTTCTTCTCCTCTTCTCCTCTTGTTGGATCTAAATTACCTAATTATGTCTTTTTTGAGCTAAATGGGCTAATTATCCCATTTTAGAGGAAAACAAGCTAAGTATATAATATTATTGAGCTAACCAAGGTTCTTATGCCATTTTGAGCTTATTATGGTATTTTGGAGCTAAATGGACTAATTATGTCATTGTTGGGGAAATTACCCTGCTGCATGGACATGCACCTACCACGCAAAGTTCGCAGGTCCAGAAGTTGCCCTTTTGCTCCAGAGGACTTTCCAGGTTACCTATACTACTTTTCAGTTTATATAAAACTTTTCGATATTTTCTACATTTGAGGATGGCAATATTATTTAAGTTGTCCTGTTTTGCTCCGGTACCAATCGATATAGACGATGCATTATTTTGACAGACTTGATTTCAACAAAAGAACATGTGATCTTCTTTGAAGTAGTCTTGAACCTAAACAATAATGATGGGCGAATAAACTTAAAAATCTACCACTAAATCTACTAATTAACTAACAGAATCTACAACTAAAACTACTAATTAATTCCAAAAAACTAAATACCAAACATCTGATCTTCTTTTTGTCTTCTCCTCCTCCTATTCTTCTTCTTCTTCTCCTCCTCCTCCTCCTCCTCTTCTCCTCTTCTCCTCCTCCTCCTCTTGTTCTTCTTCCTATTCTTTCTAGTAAGTTAACTAACTAACTAACCTAACTAACCAAGCTAACTAAACCTATCGCTAAACCTAGATAGCACTAAACAGAAAAAAATAACAAAAACAGAATCTACCTATAACCAAAACAGAATCTACCACTAAGTAACTAAAAAAGAATCTAGCTACCACTAAATACCAAACAATAAAAAATCAACTTCTTCTTCTTTTTTCTCTTCTTCTCCTTCTTATTTTTCTTATTCTCTTCTTCTCTTCTTCTTCTCTTCTTCTTCTTCTTCTTCTTCTTCTTCTTCTTCGTCTTCTTCTTTCTCCTCCTCCTCCTCCTCCTCCTCCTCTTCTTCTATTTCTTCTTTCCTTTCTCTTTCTCCTCCTCTCCTCTTTCTTCTTCTTCTTCTTCTTCTTCTTCTTCTTTCTTCTAAGTTTTTTCTTTCCTATCTATTTTTTTTCTATTATTTCTTTTCTATCTACTTTATTCTACCTAAGAAACTAACTATATAATTTAACAGAAAAAAGAAAAATCTAACTATCTAATTTAACAGAAAAAAATCTAACTTTCTTCTATTATTTTGTTATAAGTTTTTTTCTTTTCAATCTATTTTTTCTATCTACTTTATTCTACCTAATAAACTAACTACATAATTTAACAGAAAACAAAGAAAAAAACGTACCAGCGGCGCAGGGAGGAGGGGCGGGTGGTGCAGGGTGGTCGCGGCGCAGGGAGGAGGGGCGGGCGGTGCAGGGTGGTGGTGGCGCAGGGTGGTGGCGAAGCAGGGAGGGGCGGCGCACGGTGTTGGCGGCGCTGGGTGGGGGAGGTGCTGGGTGGTGGCGGCGCAGGGTGGTGGCGGCGCCAGGTGGGGGCGGCGCAGGGTGGTTGCGGAGCAGGGTGGTGGCGGCGGCGGGTGGGGGCGGCGCAGGTTGGTGGTGGCGCCGGGTGGGGGAGGGGCGGGCGTGCGGGAGAGGTCGTGCGGGAGCCGAGAGGAGGGCGAAGCCGTGCGGGAGGTAGTGGGGGCCGGCAGCCGTTAGTGGTGTGGGGCCGCCGTCCCCTTTGCCGTCCGCCGTGCTGCCAGGAAGACGGCAAAGGAGTCCCAGGCAGACGGCAAATGGGCGGGTGGGTGGGGGTGGGTTTCGGCCGTTTGGGTGGGGGGCTTTGCCGTGTGCCAAACCTTTGCCGTCCACATATGGCTCCTTTGCCGTCCGCCAGCGGACGGCAAAGAGATGGCCGACGGCAAATTACAACTTTGCCATCAACCACCTCTTTGCCGTCAGCACTATGACAGTTGACGGTAAAGAGTACCTTTGCCATGCGTCAGCAGACGGCAAATGCAAGGCAGACGGCAAAATTCTGAATTCCAGTAGTGCCACGCCCCTGGCAGTGAGGGAAGGGCGTGGCCTCGGCGGGTCCTGGACTGTCTTTCTGCTGCTGTTCCTAGTACACTGCCATCGCGGGCGTCGCCGATGCCCGTGCACAAGTCTGGGACACAAGGGACCCCAGTATCTAGTGCACCGATAGGAGCCCCCGGGCCTAGGCCACGCACGCACGCAGGACGATGCTGGGCTAGGCCCAATGTAGTGCATTGCCTTCCTCAGCAGGGGACTCTGTAGCTTTGGAGTCGTTACGTGTGGCCCTTCACCACGTCTTGCATCAAACACGCGAGGTGGAGAAGTGCGTGCACAGTAGCATATGCACCTCCCAACGCGTTACTGCCACGTGTGAAGCATGCGTAGTAAAGGTCAGGCAAGTGGCGTTCGTGGCCATAATGGTCGTAGTGGTGGTAGTGCCCACCCCCGCATGCATTGGTGCAGCAGGGCGGTTCCCTGTTCGCCCGTGATCATGGGTGATTGGGCGAGAGGGGAGCGGTTTCTGGAGTGAGGGGAGCTCGCCCCCCGTGCCTCACCCTATAAATTAGGGTGTTTGCGAGGAGATTTTGCTCATCCATCAGCTCCTCGAACATCCACCACCCCTAGGTTGCATTTGTAGAATCTTTTCTATCTCCAGGTGGCGCTCGCCCCTTTCCATGGCTAGGGGACGAGGGAGGCCACCATAGGCCGCCAGGGCGACAAGTGAATCCCACTCGGATCATGCCACAACTTTAACGGGTGAAGCTGCGGAGGGCGGCACGAGCGTCCGTGGGGGCGGAGGGGCGAGGAGACGCGGTCGCCGCGAAGGCCGTGGCCGGGGGAAGCGGAGTGCTACTCCAGCACCTCCATCTTCTCCCGTGCTTGGCGTACACTCGGATGGGACGGTGCTGGAGTTCGTCGTGGAGCTGCACGGCGTCCCGCGGCGTCCCGTGCTTGGCGTCCCATTTGCATCTCCCTCACCCTTTGGCTAGGGCGATGGAGGCCGCCAAGCCCCCTGTCTTGTGGTTGCAGGCGTACTGTTGCTCCCACGGTGCTATGCAAGTGCATGCGGAGTACCCGAATCGCCGCTCCATGTTGCTCGGGAGGGGCTGGAAAGCCTTTGCCCGCGCCCAAAGCCTGGAGGATGGGCATATCCTCCGCTTCAAGCTAGCGGAGGATAATATGCTATCCGTCAAGTTTTACGGGTGCTCAGGTCTCCGTCTCGGCTGCTGCCAAGAGAGCTCGAGCGGCGCCGAATGTCGCTCCTGGAGTGATAGTGACGAGGAGGACAGCGACGGCAGTGGCGCTCTTGGCACGTCAGGATGTCGCGGGGCTAGGTCGGAGTACGACTCCCCGAGCTCCGACTGACTGCCGGCCCTGCCGCCGAGGCCCGCTCACGCCTCTCCCCCGCCTAGTGGGGCTTCTGTGCAGGAGCCCACATCGATGCCTCGTCTTTGAGGAGGTGCGATCGCGGGCTCTGGCTTCTTCATCCCCTCAGGTCGCCCTGTCTTCCACCCTCGTTCTCCTACGCATAGTGCTGGTCCAAGAGAAACCAGCCTGGGTTGCGCCGGGGTCGTCCCGCTTTTTGTCTTCTTAAACTTCTGACCGACGAGCATGTCCCT
>NC_058521.1:286793098-286795598 GCF_904849725.1 Hordeum vulgare subsp. vulgare | reverse complement strand
GTTGTTGCTGCAGTTTTTGTGGTTCTTTTTGTTGTTCTTGTTATTTTTGTTGTTGTTGTTGTTGTTGTTGTTGTCATCGTCGTCATCGTTCTCTTCATCATCATCGTCGACATCCGTGTCGTTGTCGTCTTCTTCGTTGTTGTCGTCATTGTCATCTTTGTCGTCGTCGTTGTTGGTGTTGTTGTTGTTGTTGTTGTTGTTGTTGTTGTTGTTGTTGTTGTTATTGTTGCCATCATCGTCTTCGTCGTGATCATTATCGTTCTCGTCGTCATTGTCATCGTCATCGTTGTTGTTGTTGTTGTTGTCCTTCTCGTCATCGTCTTCATTTATGTTGTTGTTCTTATTATTGTTGTTGTCGTTGATGTCGTTGTTGTCGTTGCTGTCGCTATTGTTGTTCTTGCCGTTGTTCTCGTTGTTCTTGTCGTTATCGTTGTTGCCTTCGTTGTCGTCGTCGTCATTGTTGTTGTTGGTGGTGGTGGTGGTGGTGTTATTGTTGTTGTTATTGTTGTTGTTATCGTCGTCGTTGTCTTGTTCGTTGTTGTCGTAGTTATTGTTTTTTGTTATTGTTGTTGTCGTCATTGTTGTTGTTGTTGTTGTCGTCGTTGTTGTCGTTGTTATCATTGTTCTCTCTGTTGTCGTTATTGTTATTATTGTCATTGTTGTCTTGTTCTCGTCGTTTTCATTGTTCTCATCGTTGATGTTATTGTTGTTGTTGTCGTCGTCGTTGTTGTCGCTGTTGTCATTGCTCTCTCTGTTTTCGTTTTTGTTGTTGTTGTTGTAGTTGTTGTTGTTCTAGCAGTTCTCATTGTTGTCGTTTTCGTCATCGTCGTCGTCATCATCGCCATCGTCGGCTTCGCCGTCGTTGTTGTTGTTGTTGTTGTTGTTGTTGTTGTTGTTGTTGTTGCAATTGTGGTGGTCGTCGTCTTCGTTGTTGTTGTTGTTGTTGTTGTTGTGGTGGTGGTGGTGGTGGTGGTGATGGTGGTTGTTGTTATTGTTGGTGTTGTTATTGTTGCCATCATCGTCATCGTCGTCATCGTTATCGTCCTCGTCGTCATTGTCATCGTCATCGTTGTGGTTGTTGTTGTTATTGTTGTTTTTGTTGTTGTTGTTGTTGTTGTCCTTGTCGTCATCGTCGTCTTCATTGTTGTTGTTGTTATTGTTTTTGTTGTCGTTGATGTCGTTGTTGTCGTTGTTGTCGCTATTGTTGTTCTTGTCGTTGTTCTTGTCGTTATTATTGTTACCGTCGTTGTCGTCGTCATCATTGTTGTTGTTGGTGGTGGTTGTGATGGTGTTGTTGTTATTATTGTTGTTGTTACCGTTGTCGTTGTCCTGTTCGTTGTTATTGTTGTTGTCGTTGTCGTTGTTATTGTTGTTGCTATCGTTGTTGTTGTTTTTGTTGACGTTGTCGTCGTTGTCGTGCTCGTCGTCGTCGTCGTTGTTGTTGTTGTTGTAATGTATTCATTGTTGTCATTTTTCTCGACTTTGTCGTTGTTTTTGTTATTGTCATTGTCGTTGTTGTCGTCGTCGTCGTCATCGTTGTTGTTATTGTTGTTTTTTTGTTGTTGTTGTTGTTGTTCTTGTTGTTGTTGTTATTATTATTTTTGTTGTTCTTGTTCTTGTTGTCATCTTCGTCGTTGTTGTTGTTGTTGTTGTTATTATTGTTGTTGTTGTTGTTGTTGTTGTTGTTGTTGTTGTTGTTGTTGTTGTTGTTGTTGTTGTTGTTGTTGTTGTCTTCGTCGTCATCCTCGTCCTCATCGTCGTTATCATCGTCGTCATTGTCGTCATCGTCGTTTTAGTCGTCGTCGTTGTTGGTGTTGTTGTTGTTGTTGTTGTTGTTGTTGTTGTTGTTGTTGTTGTTGTTGTTGTTGTTGTTATTGTTGCCATCATCGTCGTCGTCGTGATCATTATCGTTCTCGTCGTCATTGTCATCGTCATCGTTGTTGTTGTTGTTGTTGTCCTTCTCGTCGTCGTCTTCATTTATGTTGTTGTTCTTATTATTGTTGTTGTCGTTGATGTCGTTGTTGTCGTTGCTGTCGCTATTGTTGTTCTTGCCGTTGTTCTCGTTGTTCTTGTCGTTATCGTTGTTGCCTTCGTTGTCGTCGTCGTCATTGTTGTTGTTGGTGGTGGTGGTGGTGGTGTTGTTGTTGTTGTTATTGTTGTTGTTATCGTCGTCGTTGTCTTGTTCGTTGTTGTCGTAGTTATTTTTTTTGTTATTGTTGTTGTCGTCATTGTTGTTGTTGTTGTTGTCGTCGTTGTTGTCGTTGTTATCATTGATCTCTCTGTTGTCGTTATTGTTATTATTGTCATTGTTGTCTTGTTCTCGTCGTTTTCATTGTTCTCATCGTTGATGTTATTGTTGTTGTTGTCGTCGTCGTTGTTGTCGCTGTTGTCATTGCTCTCTCTGTTATCGTTTTTGTTGTTGTTGTTGTAGTTGTTGTTGTTCTAGCAGTTCTCATTGTTGTCGTTTTCGTCATCGTCGTCATCATCATCGCCATCGTCG
>NC_058521.1:286745598-286780598 GCF_904849725.1 Hordeum vulgare subsp. vulgare | reverse complement strand
CCCTAACCATGGCTAGGGGACGAGGGAGGCCACCATCGGCCGCCAGAGCGGCTAGGGGATCCGACTCGAATCATGCCACATCTTTGGGGACTGCAGCGGCGGAGGGCGGCACGAGCTTCCGTGGTGGCGGAGGGGGGAGCAGCCACGGTCGCCGCAGAGGCCGTGCTCGGGGGAGGCGGAGTGCCACTCTAGCACCTCCGTCTTCTCCCGTGCTTGTCGAGCACTCGGACGGGACGGAGCTGGAGTTCGTCGTGGAGCTGCACGACGTCCCGTGGGGCCATTTGCATCTCCCTCGCCCTTTTGCTAGGGCGATGGAGGCCGCCAAGCCCCCTGTCTTGTGGTTGCGGGCGTACGGTTACACCCACGGTGCTAGGCAAGTGCACGCAGAGTACCCGAAGCGCCACTCCATGTTGCTTGTGCGGGGCTGGAAAGCCTTCTCCCGCGCCCACAGCCTCGAGGATGGGCATATCCTTTGCTTCAAGCTAGCGGAGGATAATATGATATCCGTTAAGTTTTGTGGCCGCTCAGGTATGCGTCTCGGCTGCTGCAAAGAGAGCTCGAGCGGCGCCGAATGTCCCTCCTCGAGCGATAGTGACGAGGATGACATCAGCGGTAGTGGCGCTTTTGGCACGTTAGTATCTCGGGGGGCCAGGTCGGAGTATGACTCCCCGAGATTCGACTGATTGCCGGCCCTGGCGACGAGGCCCACTCACGCCAGTCCCCTGCCCGGTGGGGTTACTCTGCCGGAGCCCGCATCGATGCCTCGTCTTTGAGCAGGCGCGATCGCGGGCTCTGGCTTCTTCATCGCCTCGGGTCGCCCTGTCTTCCGCCCCCGTTCTCCTCCCGCTTTTTGTCTTCTTGAACTTGTGTCCGGCGAGCATGTCCCACGTGAAAAGACAGTGTAATAGGTTAGAGTAGCAAAAATCATTCATGTAATATGTCTGAGTTTGTTTCAAACAAATGAATGAAATATTGTTTCCCTTGCATGTGATCCTTCTCCTTGAATGATACGCCTTTTGCATTTTTAGAAAGCTTGCCCGCGTGATTCGTGCTGCCGCTAGTGCTTTGAGGAATGGATCCTTAGTAGTTCGCTTGAGGGGTCGTTACCGGCAAGGCTCCTTGCCGCACTCAGTGCAACCATTAGATCGTCGAGCGTGGCTCGAGGCGAAATAAAGTGATATGTAGCCACTTAGACTATTGAACAGGTTCGAAACAGTGAGAAGGAACTCTGTGGCCGTTCAGGTTGTTGAACTAGTTCGAAACAAAACTAAGGCGCACTGATCCTGACAAGGTTCCACCTACGTGCAGGTTTCTCAAACAAAGTTTGGGATCAATGAGAAAGGGAACAATATAATGCCCCAAGTGTGTAGCTTACCATATTTGGAACCTTCTCTATGTGGGTCCAACTTGTCATTGGCATGAGGTTATGCAATGTGATATTTCATCTGATGTCACCTCGTTTGTTCTTCCTTTGCATGCATGCATTTCATCCATCCCATGTCTTTTGTGTTTGATGCCTTGTGATCTTATGAGATGGTGACATGTGGTGATGTGATGTGTTAGCATGTGTGGAGTGTGCTTGTGGTAGTAGGAAGCTATGTGGTTGCTCTAGGGTTTTAGAAAACTCCCCCTCTCTAATTCATCTCAAGGTCAAGTTTCATTTGATCCTTTCCTGTTTTAAAAATGTCCGTGATTTATAATATTTTGTGGTATTTGTGAGCAAGTGAAGTTGCTGTTTTGATCCAAGTTTTAAAGGTGCAAAATATTCACAAAACAGCCCAACATATTCTGTTTTGTAAATATTTAAAGGCTCCTAAAATTCCTTTTCTATTTTTCTTAAATATGTTATATTTTCTTATGACCAGGGGTGTGTTCATTTTATTTTTAGCTTCATCAGATTGCGTAGGGTTTTATTTATCCTTTCTCTGTTGTTTTCTTATTAGAACCCCCCCCCCCAGGAATTCCTTGCCTTTATCTCCCGCCAGCCTTGGGCCACTTTCCCATCTAGTGTCCCAACTCCTTTTCTATCTGGCGCAGAAGCCCACGTGTGCGTCCTCCTTCCTCCTCGTGAGGCCGTTCCACCCTGCTCTCGCTTTCCGTCAGGCATACGAGAGAGAGAGTCGCCATGAGGGTTCACAGACGTGGAGGCCCCCCATAAAGCGTTGGCGTCCGTGCCCCCCTTTCCCAAGGGTTCCACGTCCCCTCTTTGCGCTGCCACCACCTCTCTCCATCTCCCTCCATCTCTATGTAACATCCCAAATTTTGGAATGTTAATAAAATTATTAGATTGATTGTTTGTTTGCTTGAGTGATTGAAAGCTTGAGTGAAATTTGAAAACTTTTCAAAACTTTTGAATGAGAGGGAATAAAATGACTTTCATCTTTTTTCCTGTGAATTCAAATTCATCTTTTTTTTTAAAATCCACGAGAGGAGATAGCATGACTTCTTCAACTATAAAGAATTTGAATCAAGGTGGCATTGGAATTCCTTTCGATTTTGCTTTGCATTTTGTTTCTTCCACACTCACGGAATGCCGGAACCATATCTTGTCAAGAAAGAAAAACAGAGGAGAAACATGACCCTCCAAAACCCGGGGATATTCTTTGAAATATTTGAGCTATGAAACCCAAGATTTATTTGAGAAAATATTTACAAAAAGAAATAAAGCATTTAGAGATTTTCTAAAAAACATTTTTTTGAAGTATTTATTTTGGTAGTGGTCGTTTTAATCGTTTTAATTCCCGTTTTAATAAAAATTGGAAAGTGGTCTCTTATTAGGAAGGTACATGGGCCACTTTAGGAAACAAATCAGGCCCATTACTACTCCTTCTCCTACCTCACTTTCATTCCTTCTATGGCCATGGCAGAAACTTCCCAGGAAGCTTCCCCTCTGGGATTCCCAAGCTTCTTTCCCTCCCGGCGCCTCCCACCACCCCTATAAGAACCCCCTCGGCCTCCTCTTTCCATTCCCCTAAAAAAATCTATGTTTCCCTGCCCGTAGCCTCGGCGCCACCATCGCCATCTTCTCTGTCGACCGAAGCTCGGCAGGAGCTTAACCACCTCGCCCCCCCTGCGCCCCCCTTCCCCAAGCACCCCCCCTCTCCTCCACCGGCCCCCCCTCCCAGGAGATCCCTCTCCTCGCCGGAGCAGCCACTGGAGCTCCCAGCCTCCTGTGTCCATGGTGAGATCCACGAAATCCCGTCACAGTTTTTTTCAGAAAAAGAGCAAACGTATAAAATTCATATCTATTAGTGTGTAACTCCAAATTAGATGATTCTTTTTGCGTTGGATCAAAAAATTTATGCAATTTCTGTAGATATATAATTTGTCTATGTTTGGTTTTCTAAAAATTGAGTTAGATCAGATTTGAATTAAAGCTTGTTTTGCTTATACCGGGAGTTTAAAAATAGATTTTAAATTAATTCTTTTTGCTATTCTTTCCTATTGATCATATCTTTCAATAGTTTAAGTTTCAATTTTTTTAAAATATTTCTACTTAGGGTTTTAAGCAAAATAGATTTTGTTTAGCCTTTTTTGTTTTCTTGCTATTTCTTTTGTATTAATTGTTCTTAATTTGTTTTTTTTGTAATTGTGACAAGTTATATTTTGTTTTTGATATTTACCAGTAACTTTTAAACAACAAAAAAAATTTATTTTATTTATTGTTATTGGTTTGCATGGAATCAGTTCTAGTTCTATACTAACTTGCGAATTGATTGCATTGCTAGTTTGATTTCCTATTTTGAAAATACTTATAAAATAATATTGTTTGGTCAATTTTACTTCTGTTATCTTAGTTATTTTATATTTCGTTTTCTGTTATTTTTTCTATATTAGTGTTTTATTTTCAGTTAGAACAAAAACTATATAGTGTTTGATGTAGTAGAAGACTTCCTAGCTTCTTTGTAGTTTCCTTTGGATTTTTATCCGCGCTCTCTTATTGATTTTTGATTGCATCAACTTTTATTGCTGTTTGTTAATTGATTGCTAGAATGATTGCTAGTGTGAGTTCTTATGTGAATACTATGTTTGATTATATAGATTTCATCGGAGAGTGACAAATAGTTCTATCACGTATTTCCCGAGAACGAAAATTCTTCTTCGTCAACATCACCATGCAAGTCATTTGATCATGTATCACCTACGTTTTATGCATCGTAGTTCTACCATCCTATGCCCAATTGAATGCTCACTAGGTACTTGGAAATTATGGTTACATATTGTAGTATCATGTGGTAGGCACCCAACAACCCCGTTACTAGGCCCGGGACGACAAATTTCATAATACTATGCTTGAGTAGACCGGATGCTGGTTGAGAGTTTATCACGAGTGATGCGAGGATACTTTAATAACCAAGACCGGTGAAGTCAAGACTTTTCAATTCCTCGTGATGCAATGCAACTCTGGGTGAAGGACAGTTGATCGGCTCCCTGGAGAAACAAGTGGATGACCCGGGATGCTGGAGACGGCCATGACATCTTGCGGAAAGCTTCACCCAGGCTCAAAGAGACGGACGGATATTTTCAAGACCCAAGGCTTACCTGCACAGCCACAAGTCATTATGGGCTGTGGCTTGGTTGGACAACGCGGCGACTCTGGACAGGCGGTGCTAGCAGATGTAGAAGAACGGTAGGATTGGATGGGCACCGACAGGGATTCAGAGGGACCCGTTGAAAGACCATGTTTTGATCATCCGGTCTTCAAACACCCTGAAATGCGAGGACATACACGGAGGCCATCAAATCTTGTGGGGAACGTGTGCAAAACTCTGCAGAGTACTCAAACCTAATCGATTAGCCGTGTCCACGGTCATGGACAACTTGAGCCAAAGGAACTGAAGTTATCTGGAATTCTCAACACCATTATATATATTTGATGAGCGTAATATTTATAACTTGTGTATGAGAACTGGTTGGCGGAACCATCTCGTTAACAACCAACCTTGTAGTAATATTTTTCTTTTAGCCCCTCTTGTTGTAGGAGAAAATTTGCTTTACGCTAAAACTTACAGCCCCACCTGCCATATATGCATATAGTATAGATGATATTTTACCCCCTCTCCTATGTGACTTGCCGGCATATTCAATATGCTGACCTACACGGCTGCAACGTCTTATGTTGCAGATATTTTCCTCGACGAGTAAGAGTACGATTCAGGGTTACGGTCTACACTCAACTTGCCATTGGTGTTTATTGGGACTCCACTCCCTTGACTTCTTCCGCTGAGATATTTAAGGTATATATCAGTTTTACGCTATTTACATGTGATTGCACTTTGATATATACATTGATGTACTGTGTGTGCCAGCATACTGATCCAGGGATGGCACAGAAACACAGAGGCTTGACTCGTTTTGAATCGGGTCGCTACAGAAATGGTATCAGAGCCTATGTTGACTGTAGGACGTGACCCTAGAAACTGGAAACTTCTAGGAAAGGATCTCTCAAAAATCTTATTTTCGAGAACACCTTTTACTTCTCATCTCTTCTGATTTCATCAAATGTTCTTTCTCACCTCAAATAGTTATGAAATCCCCTTACCCCTTTGACCACATGAAGGATCAACTGAGTCCCACTTCATAGTAAAGAGGATTTCATCATGCATTTGAAGAATTGAAGCTCCACCAATTGAAGATTCTCAAGACCCGAAGAACTCGAAGACCCTGAAGTGTTCAAATAATTATATGACAATTAGTAGTCCAAACCCCTTTTGTATAATCACGTTAGATACGATGATCTGTGAGCCGTCATTGGTGTGTGTTTTCCGACGGCCACAAATAAAACCTATTCTCAAAAATATTGTTTGTATTGTGTGTATCTCCCTCCCTCTCTTACCCGTCTCATCCCCAAAACCTCAACCCTACCAGATGGAGTATGAAGCTGGACTTGTAGTCTATGGACCAATGACCCAGTTGGGGGCTGATATATGGATTCAAAACATGGAGAACCACTTCGGGAGCAACTTGATCTCAAGGAAGTATGAAGTGGAACACGCTCTTCAGTACTTTACACAAAGTGATGCAATCTGGTGGAAAATGCATCATGCCATACAAGGATTTAGTGGAGCAGAAACCTGGGACGAATTCAAGAAGACTTTGTTAAGACCCCGTCTTATTCAGAAGTGCTATGATAATCTGAAGGAGAAGACTTGTGCATGCAAGATCTATGGAGAAATAGGACACACCCAGGAAGAACACAAGGATGGGTGCACTCATTGTGAAGAAAATCACCCAGCTCAGGAGTGCCCAAGTAGTCAGGTGACTTCTTTCCTTTGTGAAGGAACCACGCACTACCCAGCTTAGTGTCACATTTACCCCAAGTTGCAACAGGTTGTCAAGCAGTAGAAAGATGCAGTGAATGAAACCCTCAGGAAGAAGATTCTAGAAGAACCGGTGATGAACGAAAATATTAAAGACCCTGATGTACAAGGTGTGACCAGATTTTTCTCCAATGCATGCTACTCATGTGGAGAAGAAGGACATTATTCACAGGATTGCACGAAGGGAAGCCAAGAGTATCTGGGAAACTTCCCGACGGAAAAAGTGGAGTTTGATCCACATGAAATAGAAAAACTGGCCAAAATAAAGGAGTCCGGAAACAAAAAAAGGTACCCTCGGAAGAGCCAAATCTCTGCAAAAATAGACCTGAGTCATGTCAGATGTTACAAGTGTATGGAATTTGGCCACCACAAATACATGTGCTCAGGAAGGAAGCCAGAAACCCAAGGAGCAAAAGCAAACACTAAGACGCCTCGAGACTTGTCAGAACTCATTTTCTTTCGTTGCAAGGAAGGAGGACATTTTGCTAGCAATTGTCCACAAAGGAAGAAAGCTAAAAAGGAGTAGTTAAGTTTTGACCGCGGCAATTAGTGTAATATGAAGAACTCTTGTTTTTCATGAGATCATGGAGTGAAAAAAAAATTGTAACGGAAGTCCCTGAGATTGTAATAAAATCATGAATAAATGGAATTTATTGTCTCATGATTTCCTATGTTGAAACTGTATGCGTTGTTTCTCTTCGAACAAAGATCTCTGAACAATTATGAGGATATGAGAAAATATGGTCTAGGCAGGCATGAGTATAATTCATTTTAAGTGTGGTAGTAATTGGTAAACCCACATGATCCACTGAGTAGGAATGTACCATAACTACCAAGGAGACATATTCATTCCTCTGAGTACCTATTTACTGACACCTGCAGATGACAACTCTCTACGAGTCATTCCTCAAGGGCCCAGAAATGATCATGACCCTGACCAGTGATTATGATTACCCGAAAATCCTGAAGGACATGATGGAGCACATTCATCTTGAAGGAGATGCAATCTACAAAGGCTACCCATTCATGGAGAATGGGGTGGAACTTTGGTATGTGGAAGTACATCTCCACCGTGTGAAAGGAGTTTTTCCAAAGACTATGGGGAAATACTTTTTCATTTCACGTGTACCACGAGCAACCTTCTTTGATGCTGTTCGTGAAGCTGCCATGGAAGCCATACATTAGATTGAAGAAATACTTGAAGCAAGACTCCGTCATACCCAGGAATACCTGAGTGAAGTTCATGCGGAGATGATGGAGATGAAGCTCATGGCCACCATGATGAAGCAAAAGATAGATGATTTCAAGTAGCACCTCGGAAAGTTCCAATGGAACTAAAGTACCTCAAAGAGAGACAGATGAATAAAGTTGGCAGAAATGCTTGACCATACCGAACAATGTGGATGGCAGCATTTGTCATAGAGTACTTTTGAATTGGAGTTTTTGAGGAGAAATTAAGGATGTAATAAAGGATTGATTATGAAATGAGTATGATTTATGGATGAACCAATACATTTTCATGGTAAACACACCAATGGAAAGTATCTCACCGAGTGGCGTGTGTACCAAAAATAAGACTGAGGATTATTATTATATGATGGAGGAAACACTACAGGATTTAAGGCGTAGTGATTCCAAGTATGCCTGCAACCCCCAGACCCCGGGACTAACAAGGATCAAGTACTATCTTTTGGAGAAGGAAACTTGTATCAGCAACATTTCCCTAGGAGCATACGAAAACCTGAGAGTTGTGAAGTTACGATAGATGTTTTGTTCAGCTTGCAGAATCATTGGATTTATCCGAACTTCATTCGTGTACAAGAGAAATTCTGCAATGCTTGTGATGATGCCCAAGTGTTAGAATACGAGATTCACTAAGCCTTATACAAGGTAATGATTTTAGTGTGACATGGCTTGGCCACCATGACGACTTACCATTATCATTCTCTTGCTATTCGGAATGGTAAATCTGAGAGACTTACCCATAGTGAGAGACGACGTTCTTTGAAGCTTTTGTTTAAGCCTTAGAATTGTATAAGAAAAGCCCATGTACATGGCACTTGTTGTCACGCGTAGGAAATTTTACGGTGAGGATGAAACCAAGACCCTTCTCTCTGCAGGATAACCAGAAATGGTAGACCACCATGAGAATCATCGATAGGTTAATTAGACTTGATCACGAGACTGTCAGTTAAGAAGACCCAGTAAAGGAAGAAGCTTATATCAACAGAAGGACCCTCGTATTAATGGAAATGTTATGAATATAGCGGAAGATATGAAGACTGTGAGGAGTCAGATGCCAAAAACCCTAGAGTTTTGTTAAAATCGTAAGGGACCAGTAACCTTCATTTAAAGTGTGGTAGCATCACACTTTGCAGGAGGTTGGAATTGTTAGAAGACCCCCAAATCCTAACCTTTCTTTCTAGCCTCTTCGAATCTCGAGGACGAGATTCATTTTAAGTGTGGTAGGTTTGTAACATCCCAAATTTAGGAATGTTAATAAAATTATTAGATTGATTGTTTGTTTGCTTGAGTGATTGAAAGATTGAGTGAAATTTGAAAACTTTTAAAAACTTTTGAATGAGAGGGAATAAAATGAGTTCCCCTTTTTTCCTGTGAATTCAAATTCATATTTTTTTTAAATCATCGAGAGGAGATAGCATGACTTCTTCAACTATAAAGAATTTGAATCAAGGTGGCATTGGAATTCCTTTCGATTTTGCTTTGCATTTTGTTTCTTCCACACTCACGGAATGCCGGAACCATATCTTGTCAAGCAAGAAAAACAGAGGAGAAACCTGACCCTCCAAAACCCGGGGATATTCTTTGAAATATTTGAGCTATGAAACCCAAGATTTATTTGAGAAAATATTTGCAAAAAGAAATAAAGCATTTAGGGATTTTCTAAAAAACATTTTTTTGAAGTATTTATTTTGGTAGTGGAAAAATGCCCATCTTTTTGGATTTATTTTTCTGAAAATTTTAATATATTATACCCCTATATTCCGAGGAATATTCCATTTCCTTTTAATCATTTTAATTCCCATTTTAATAAAAATTGGAAAGTGGTCTCTTATTAGGAAGGTACCTGGGCCACTTTAGGAAACAAATCAGGCCCATTACTACTCCTTCTCCTACCTCACGTTCATTCCTTCTATGGCCATGGCAGAAACTTCCCAGGAATCTTCCCCTCTGGGATTCGTGAGCTTCTTTCCCTCCCGAGACCTCCCACCACCCCTATAAGAACCCCCTCGGCCTCCTCTTTCCATTCCCCTAAAAAAATCTCCGTTTCCCTGCCCGTAGCCTCGGCGCCACCATCGCCATCTTCTGTGTCGACCGGAGCTCGGCACGAGCTTAACCACCTCACCCCCCTGCGCCCCCCTTCCCCAAGCGCCCCCCCTCTCCTCCACCGGCTCCCCCTCCCAGGAGATCCCTCCCCTCGCTGGAGTGCCTCTCCACCCTCGCCGGAGCAGCCACCGGAGCTCCCAGCCTCCTCTGTCCACGGTGAGATCCATGAAATCCCGTCACAGTTTTTTTCAGAAAAAGAGCAAACTTATAAAATTCATATCTATTAGTGTGTAACTCCAAATTAGATGATTCTTTTTGCGTTGGATCAAAAAATTTATGCAGTTTCTGTAGATATATAATTTGTCTATGTTTGGATTTATAAAAATTGAGTTAGATCAGATTTGAATTAAAGCTTGTTTTGCTTATACTGGGAGTTTAAAAATAGCTTTTAAATTAATTATTTTTGCTACTGTTTCCTATTGATCATATCTTTCAATAGTTTAAGTTTCAATTTTTTTAAATAATTCTACTTAGGGTTTTAAGCAAAACAGATTCTGTTTAGCCTTTTTTGTTTTCTTGCTATTTCTTTTGTATTAATTGTTCTTAATTTTTTTTTTGTAATTGTGACAAGTTATATTTTATTTTTGATATTTACCAGTAACTTTTCAACAACAACAAAATTTTATTTTATTTATTCTTATTGGTTTGCATGGAATCAATTCTAGTTCTATACTAAGTTGCGAATTGATTGCATTGCTAGTTTGATTTACTATTTTGAAAATACTTATAAAATAATATTGTTTTGTCAATTTTACTTCTCTTATCTTAGTTATTTTATATTTTGTTTTCTGTTATTTTTTCTATTTTAGTGTTTTTTTTTCAGTTAGAACAAAAACTATATAGTGTTTGATGTAGTAGAAGGCTTCCTAGCTTCTTTGTAGTTTCCTTTGGATTTTTATCCGCTCTCTCTTATTGATTTTTGATTGCATCAACTTTTATTGCTGTTTGTTAATTGATTGCTAGAATGATTGCTAGTGTGAGTTCTTATGTGAACACTATGTTTGATTATATAGATTTCATCAGAGAGTGACAAATAGTTCTATCACGTATTTCCCGAGAACGAAAATTCTTCTTCGTCAACATCACCAAGCAAGTCATTTGATCATGTATCACCTATGTTTTATCCATCGTAGTTCTACCATCCTATGCCAATTTGCATGCTCGCTAGGTACTTGGAAATTATGGTTACATATTGTAGTATCATGTGGTAGGCACCCAACAACCCCGTTACTAGGCCCGGGACGACAAATTTCATATTACTATGCTTGAGTATACGGGATTCTGGTTGAGAGTTTATCACGAGTGATGCGAGGATACTTTAATAACCAAGACCGGTTAAGTCAATACTTTTCAAGACCTCGTGATGCAATGCAACTCTGGGTGAAGGACGGTTGATCGGCTCCCTGGAGAAACCAGTGGATGACCCGGGATGCTGGAGACGGCCATGACATCTTGCGGAAAGCTTCACCCAGGCTCAAAGAGACGGACGAATATTTTCAAGACCAAAGGCTTACCTGCACAGCAACAAGTCATTATGGGCTCTGGCTTGGTTGGACAACGCGGCGACTCTGGACAGGCGGGGCTAGCAGATGTAGAAGAACGGTAGGATTGGATGGGCACCGACAGGGATTCCGAGGGACCCGTTGAAAGACCATGTTTTGATCATACGGTCTTCAAACACCCTGAAGTGCGAGGACATACACGGAGGGGATCAAATCTTGTGGGGAACGTGTGCAAAACTCTGCAGAGTACTCAAACCTAATCGATTAGCCGTGTCCACGGTCATGGACAACTTGAGCCAAAGGAACTGAAGTTATCTGGAATTCTCAACACCATTATATATATTTGATGAGGGTAATATTTATAACTTGGGTATGAGAACTCGTTGGAGGAACCATCTCCTTAACAACCAACCTTGTAGTAATATTTTGCTTTTAGCCCCTCTTGTTGTAGGAGAAAATTTGCTTTACGCTAAAACTTACAGCCCCACCTGCCATATATGCATATAGTATAGATGATATTTTACCCCCTCTCATATATGACTTGCCGGTATATTCAATATGCTGACCTACACGGGTACAACGTCTTAAGTTGCAGATATTTTCCTCGACGAGTAAGAGTACGATTTAGGGTTACGGTCTACACTCAACTTGCCGTTTGTGTTTATTGGGACTCCACTCCCATGACTGCTTCCGCTGAGATATTTAAGGTATATATCAGTTTTACGCTATTTACATGTGATTGCACTTTGATATATACATTGATGTACTGTGTGTGCCAGCATACTGATCCAGGGATGGCACAGAAACACAGAGGCTTGACTCGTTTTGAGTTGGGTCGCTACACTCTCCTTCCCCCTCAGGTAAGGGCTCAGTAGTTAGGTTGCAAAGAGAGAGAGAGAAGTGCACCGCGACGTCCTCCGCGCCTTCGTCGTCTCCAGCGCCGGCCACCATGTCCGGGGTCTCGAAGGGGATGCCCGCGCTCCATTCCCGTCTTCGGTGAGGCCGGGGAGCGACCTCACCGACGGGCAGGAGATCGTCTACTGCGTGCACCCGTCAGTCTACTTCCCCTGCTTCGGTACGCAGCAGGCGCCTTCTTCTACTCATCTACATCGACTCCAGGCGCTCCTTCTTCCCGATAGGTTCCCTTCTTCTTCCCTAGGTGAGCTAGCTCTTCTCTCCCTTCCCCCTCGAGTAGACCGGCCTAGAGATCGTCGACATACCTCTGTCCCGAGAGGGTTTGACAGATGCAATGCATGTGTTGCTGCATGTGTTGTGTGTGGCGGGCTTGGTAGATGCAAAGCAGAGCAGAGGCTTTCCCTCGCAGCGCAGTGCTAGCCCTAGTAGAACTCCCCCTCGCGGAGAAGCAGCAGTAGCGAGGACATGCTCCGGTGGTGTTCTCTGCCGCCGCCGTCTCTGTGTTCAGAGCATAGCATCTGGTGCTCGTGTAGGTTACCTGGTAGACTTCCTCCTCTGTGTAAGATCCCGAAGCGTAGCTTAGTGGTCATAGTATGTGTGTGTTTCTGGTGAGGTCGTGGGTTCGTGCCCCGCCGCCGCCACCCCCCTTTTTATTTTTCTTTGATTGCACAGTAGCTTAGCACCAGCAGAGAGGTTATCCTGTTAAACTACCCTATACTGTCGAGCAAGTGGCGTGTAGCAGGGTGGTGCTATGATGTTGTGTTTCTGTGGTGGATCCAGGAGGTCCTGGGTTCGAAACATACCACACTCTTTTTTTTCCTTTTGCTTTTCTTTCTAGCTTGCATATGTATTTGTGTATATTTGCTGCAACTGCTGGATTGCCATGTGTGGCATTTGTATATGCCCTCATCAGCAAGCTGTGTCTATTATTTTGCTAGCATGTGAAGATATCATATGTGTAGGTATTTGTAGTGTAGTGTGCTATAGGCTTGTGGCATATATATGTTGTATGTGCTAGCTCTTATATAGTGTGTGTGTGTATGAGAGCTAGTTGCCATGCATGTGTGTGTGTAGAACATGTGTGTTTTTCTTAGGCTAGTGCTTTATGTGGATGTGTTGATCATCCTCATGGTGTTGATTTTGTGCAAGTGTGTGTGTGTGTGGATGGGTTTTCCCCCTCCCTACATACCTTGTGTGTGTGTAGATAGTTGATCATGTGTTGTTGTGTGTGTGTGTGCATGTGTGTGTGTCACACACATGCCCAAGCTATGTTGGGCCTTGATAAGCTCATGAGCATGTTTATTTGAGTAACGGTGTAGATGATATGGTGTCATCTAGTGTGTGTGACCTCATTAGCTTGTGTAGGTGACTTTTATGCCTGTGCTTGTTGTATTGTGTGGGAATGGTGATGTGCTATGGCACACATGCATGTGGTCTAAACCCCCATGTCACCATTGTACTTGTGAGAGTGTGCTTATGATAGTGTAAGTGTGGTTCTAGTGAATAGCACATGTGATGATGCACTATTCACTATATGTGATTCCATGTAGTTTTTCTTTTCTAGTTTGTGCCTATTTGTTCTATGCTAGCACATAGGTATTATATATGTTTCTGGGGTAGAATAATCCCAGGATTCCATTGGTGAAGTCAGTTTTGCCTTTAGAACACTTTCTAGAGATGACATATTTCAGATTTGTTCCATGTTTGGAGCTTGGTTCCATGAGATGTGGTGAGCTCAAGAGTTTGATTCTTGGTTGTGGCAGTAGAGGGTGACCCCCTCTACCACCTCTTGGTTTTGATTCATGCTTAGTAGTTCATATGTACAAGTGGTGCTAAGTCAAAGTAGGCATGTTGCTGAAATTCCAGTTTAGTGAAAATCTGTGATTTTCACTAAGTCTGAGAATCTGCTTATATTTTCTTCTCCTGTTGTTGTGCTTGTAGAGGTCCATGTATTGTGAATCAGCCTTTGCTATCAACTGGAAAGTTGTAGCTTTTGTGCTTGTCTAGCTCTCCGTAAATTATCATTCCATTTGGAGTCCTGTAGATAGTGTTTTGGGTGCTGTCAAAATGCTTTAGGGCATAAACAGCTAGTGAGAATCTGGAATTTTCACTAATTCCCTGAAAACGGATGTTTTTGTCCAAGTTAGCGGTTGTGTAACTTTCTGTCTGAAACTCCTTTGCATAAGCTTGTTGCTCATGCTTGTAGTACTTTTGAAGAGCTTCTGCCGCATATCTTATTTGGCATGTTTGGGTGGCTGTAGGTGCTTTGCATGTAGCTCTCAAAAGGCTATGATGCTGTTTATGGCAGATTGTATAGTTTTGATGTTTTGAAGCTTGTGAGTGCATAGATGATGGTGTGGTGATATTCCTTGCACCAGCCCATCCATGTTGGTTTCTTTTATGTCTTGTCAACCTCGGAATACCAGAAGTATGCCATTGATGTGTGTTGTGATGATTTTGATACGTAGGACGTCATTTCTTCTTTCGTTGTTTCTCGTTGATCCGTAGCTTTGATCGTTACGTTCTTGATATGTTTTTGCATCGTCTTCACGTGACGCATCTGACCATGTCCTTATCATGCATGTCAAGATAACTTAGGGTGCAGTTCTATCCAGGAACTTGTATTTACTTGTCATGCTTGTGGTAGTGATTAGAATAGAGAAGCATGTTCATTTTTCATCTCATGCATCATGTGCTTGTTGCATCTTGAGGTGTTGTTGTTCATTGGATGCTATTTTTATGTTGGGTAGCACCGAGGTCGGAGAACGAGTACATGGATCCGAGAGAGTACATGCAGGACGAACAAGAGTAGTTCCAAGCTAGGGACATCACAGGCAAGATGATATGACCTTGATTCCATCTCTAGACTTGTTATGCTAGATTACGTTTCTTCCATCATATGATCGCTGCCTACCACTGAAATATTTTCCTCCTGACATTGCCATGAAACCCAAACACTTATCCCTTCCTTGCATATCTTGAATGGCTAAGTAAGCTTTGCTCAGCTACTAATGTTAGCGTTGCTAGTTGTAGGTGCAATTGTCTCATGTGATAACATGAGTTTGATATCATTATATTAATGTGTTATCTAATTAATGCACCTGTATACTTGGTAAATAACGGAAGGCCTAGCCTTTTGCCGGGTGTTTTGTTCCGTTATTGCCGCCATAGTTACCGGCTATTAGTGTTTGATTCCATAACTGTTCGCTCCTAACACGTTCGGGGTTGTTATGGTGACCCCCTTGATAAATAGCGTAGTGATAAGACTTGTCCGGCATGACCCAACATTGGTGTTAATTTGCTAATCACTTAATAATAATCTGCATAGGGAATAGCTACCCGAGGAATTTATTCAACAACCCGGGCCAGTGCTCCTCATGAGTGTTGGTCCAATCCAGAGATGCTTAACTCGGTGTTTTGGCGTGGTAACCATCGCTCATCTGGTGTGTCATCAGACTGAGATATGCGGCTCTTATCAGGGTCGTCAACACGTCGGGAGGTCCTGCTATTCTTGTCTTACCTTAGCGATATATCTTGCGTATAGGAATCCCGGTGAAGCTTTGGTTCTCCCCAGAGTTGAGGTTTTCCTCTAAGGAATCCAACGAGATCACGAGATTCGTGATAGAGGATTACTTTGCGGCTCGGGATTGTTTGTGATGGACTAGTTGGACTACCCCTCCAGGGTTTAATCTTTCGGAAAGCCGTGCCCGCGGTTATGTGGCAACTTGGAATATTTGTTAACATCCGGTTATAGACAACTTAAACATAACTCTAATAAAATTGCCAACTGTGTGCGTAACCGTGATTGTCCCCTTCGAAGATCTCTCTTCGATCGGGAACACGGTGAGGTTATGATTGACGTAAGTAGGTGTTCAGGATCACTTAGTGATCAGCAAATCATCGATCGTTAGTATAGACCACCTTCAATACTTGTTATACGTAAGTTAGCCACCATATAAGCTTAGAATGCAGCAACCTAAACACCCCACCATCCTTACCTCATAACTTGACTAGTTCTGGCACCGAGGTCATAGATTGTTGAGTCCCCGTGGCTCACAGATTCCTTCACAACACCAACAGGTTCAGGTACCCCCGAGATAGGTGATCCCGACAGCATGCAGCTGGGGTGGGAGTACGATGAGGAGAACGACCGCTTGTACGTGAACTATCCAGAAGACCGAGGCGTGGTCGTGATCGTGGGCAAGCATGCAGGCTAGCATAGTCATTTCTCAAGTTTTGTAGTCCGTAGCGGATGCGTGATGTAACTCTAATATATTTATGCGATGGCAATTGAACCCTTTATTGTCATTCTACCATTATTCTGTGTGTGCTACATTACCATGCTTGCGAAACGCTTAGATGCGCTTCTTTCCAATTCGGGGCCTCATTCCACAAATCGCAAAGGACCGCATCTTAGTCGGTACAAGTTGGTAATCAAAGCCTTACGACCATAGGAGCCTTTGTGTGATCTTACTTGGCCAAGTCGAGTGTAGTAAAATGTTTTGAGTCTTAGTTATATTGGAGAGTAGGATTCTTTTTTCTCCTCTTCCATGCTCTGGCGAGGTTCCCGCCTTAGGAAATCTTAATTCTACTCCTCTTCTCGCTCAAAAACAAATTTAGGATCACGCGGGTATTTGTGAAATCTATTTGATTTCGATGTGACGGAGTTCTGTCTTTGTGCCTCCTGGCTGCCTTGATTTCTTCCAGGGAGTTGAGCTCCAGGGGATTCTTGCGCACTTCGCCATCATTCAGATATCTGAGTATCTAAGAATGAAGGATGTTCATAATTGCTGCAATACTAGTAGTGGCGAGATAACCCCGATGACCCCAGTACTAGTGCAGATTGTTTGGGAGTACTACCATACATTGTATCGTTGTGATCATGAGGATCTCTTGTAGATGAAGGTCCGAGATTCTGGTTATGTGTTAACGGATGTGATACAGGTGACGGGTTAGTATAGGAGTTGTGTGATATTACTCCTTGTATCCGTGTACTAGATTGCATGACCAGATATTTTGGGAATTCATAGGTGGGATATCAAGTAGTAACTTATAGGACAATCTTCTGACGGATGCATGATGTGAGGTTGGGATTCAATGTTCAATGGGTGTGTTTGTTCACGGTCGTCTTACAACGGTTCTCGTTGTGTCTTAAAGAGTCGTTGTTGCTTTCTACGACTCGGGGATACTTCATAAGTTGTGTGCACTACCTTGCACAGGATGGCTACTGTAAATTCGAACCTGTGTGATCTTATCCACGAAGATATCAGATGAAATCTCGATCATATCTTTGTTCCGAGCAGTTCTAGCTCATACTTGTTTGCAAGTGGTCTTAATCGGAATTTTGTCGACCGTCACTTTGAGGAAGCATTCTTACTATTTTGTTTGAGTCCAATTGTTAATATTCGAGTTCAGATATTCCTGCCATTTTGATTCAGCTATATCATCGATTTATTCTATGGGCTAATGTGTTGTCCGTCCTCAGGATGGCTCCACCAACTCGTTAGAACCCAAGGCGTGAGGATGTGCCGCCACCAGCTCCTCCTCCGGAGAATCCTCCTCCTACGCCGCCTCCTCCTATAGAGGCTTGCAAGAGGTGATGTCTGCTACAAATGCAAACACTCAGATGCTGCTACAATTGTTGCAAGAGAGGGCTAATTAGCAGCAAGGCAATTTCCAGCATGGTGCCAATCAACTTGCTAATCTGAGTCAGTTCCTGTCGAATCACCAAAGAGTTTCACTTCCTGTGACCAGCCGTTTGATGCTGAGGATTGGATTCGCGACATGAACAAGCATTTTGAGTGCAACAATGTTCGTCCTTAGGATTTCGTCAAATTTGCTACATTCCAGCTGAAGGGGCAAGCATCTATCTCGTGGCAACGGTTGAAGGATTCGAGGGGCGCTACAGTGATCACTTGGGATGAGTTCTGCCGTGACTTCAGATCCCACTACATTCCGTCCAGCTTCGTGGAGGAGATGCGTGGGAAGTTCAGGCACTTGAAGCAGGGTGGTAACTCCGTCTACAAGTACAACGTCGAGTTCCACGAGCTAGCCCGATACGCCTTGCAGGATATCCCTGATCAGAAGAGCAAGATTTATCAGTTCAGAGGTGGCTTGAAAGAAGATTTGCAGTTAGCTCTTGCTTTGCACGATCCTGAGGAGTTCGACAAGTTCTACAACTTAGCTCTCAGGGCAGAGGCTGCCTTGCTCAGGGTGGAGAATTCTAAGAAGCGCTTCAGAGATTCCAGCTCTTCCTCAACTCAGGCGGTTCAGAAGCAACATAAGTTTTGGGTGTCTCCTCCGCCTCCTCGGCACTCGCAGTAGCTAAAGTATTCTGGTGGTCGTGGTTCTTCCCATCCACCCAACCCAGTTTTTCAGCAGAGATTCCAGCATCAGAAGCAAGGGCCTCCTCAGCCACAGTACCGTCAGCCAGCAGAGGTTACTTGTCACAAGTGTGGGCAGAAAGGTCACTATGCCAACAAGTGCAATTCTCAGCTCCGTCTGCCGCCTCCTCCTCCGGGCAAACCTCCAAGCAATGCTCTTGTAAAGTTCAACCCCAGGTGAGCTCGAGTCAACATGGTGAATGCAGCTAAGGTAGAAAACTCGTCAGATGTGATCATGAGTAACCTCCTCGTTAATGATATTCCTGCTAAAGTGTTATTTGATTATGGTGCATCGCATTGCTTCATCTCCAAGCCTTTCATTGCTAAGCATGATATTCCTGCAATTCATTTGGATAGTCCCTTCCGCGTGGTTTCTCCGGGCATGCACATAAGTTTTCACATGTTGGTTTCGGATACTTCTGTCAAGATAGGCAGTTATTCTTTTCTGGCGTCTCCTATTGTCTTGGGAAATTCCGACATTGACTTGATCCTTGGTATGGACTGGCTGGCCATGAACAAGGCATCAATTGATTGTGAATCTAAAGAAGTGAAGCTTACCCACTCTTCGGAGGACGTGATTCTATTCGCGGCGCGCGATGCTACAATCCGTCTGTTCTCTATGAATGAAAAGGGTGAGATTAATCCTATTTCGCAAGTCCCGGTAGTCTGTGAATATGAAGATGTGTTTCCAGAAGAGCTGCCAGGCATGCCTCCGCACCGTGAAATTGAATTTTTCATTGAGCTTGAACCAGGTACTGAGCCTGTGTGCGAACGGCCGTACAAATTGGGTCCATAAGAGTTGAAGGAACTTAAGAGGCAACTCGATGAGCAGGAGCATTTGGGTCTGATCAAACTGAGCTCGTCTCCGTAGGGCTGTGGAATTCTGTTTGTCAGGAAGAAGGATGGCACGAACCGGTTGTGTGTCGATTACCGTCCATTGAACAAGAAGAAAATCAGGAACAAGTATCCACTTCAGAACATAACTGAGTTGTTCGGACAATTGAAAGGGGCTAAGATCTTCTCCAAGATCGATCTTAGAATTGGCTATCATCAAATTCACATTCGCCAAGAAGATATTCCGAAGGCTGCCTTCAGGACTAGTTTTGGCTCGTATGAGTATACGGTCATGTCTTTTGGTCTGGCAAATGCTGCTCCAAAATTTTGTCGATTGATGAACTACATATTCCCTCCGTTCAAGAATGACTTCGTCTTGCTCTATCTAGACGACATTCTGGTCTTTTCTGAAACTGACGAAGAACCTGAAGAACATCTCAGATTGGTGCTTGATAAGCTCAGGGAGTACAAGTTGTATGCCAAGTTTTCCAAGTGTGAGTTCTGGTTGAAAGAAGTCGTCTATCTTGGGCACATTATCTCTGCTGAGGGCATCAAAGTTGATCCGTCGAAGGTGCAGGCCATTATTGAATGGGAGCCTCCGCAGAATGTGAAGCAGCTTCGAAGCTTTCTCGGGCTCGGAAGTTATTGCAGAAGGTTCATTGAGAACTTCTCCAAGATTGCGAAGCCGCTCTCAAGTCTTCTTCTGAAAGGTGCGAAGTATGCTTGGTCTCCAGAGTGTCAGTCGTCCTTGGACACACTCAAAGAGAAGCTCACCTCTACTCCAGTCTTCGTTCCTCTGGATAATTCCAAGCCTTACCAGGTGTTCTACGATGCTTCTTTCCAGGGTCTTGGTGCAGTTCTGATGCAAGAGAAGAAAGTGGTTGCTTATACCTCCAGGCAGTTGAAGCCAGCGGAGAAGAATTATCCTATGCATGATCTTGATCTAGCAGCTGTGGTACACACTCTGATGACTTGGAGACACCTCTTGTTGGAACGAAAGGTTGAAGTGTTCACCGATCACAAGAGTCTCAAGTACATCTTCACTCAGCCTAACCTGAATCTCCGGCAAACACGTTGGGTGGACATGCTCCAAGATTTTAATCCGAGTGTTGAGTACACGCCAGGCAAAGCTAATGTCGTGGCAGATGCTGTGAGGAGGAAGGCGTACTGCAATAGTCTCATTCTGAAACCTCTCCAGCCTGACCTTATTGAGTCTTTTAGGAAGCTCAATCTTTAGTTAGTACCTCAGGGATTTCTAGCAATCCTTCAGATATCTTCTACCTTGGAAGATCAGGTCTGAGCAGCACAGCTTCTTGATGCAATGGTGAAGAAAGTCAAGATTAGCGTGGCAAAGAATCTTCCCAAGTATAAGTGCTTCAGTGTTGATGCCAGAGACACGTTGTTCTTTGAGGATCGTCTTGTCGGTCCGAAAGGTGATCTCAGAAAGGTAATCATGGAAGAAGCTCATAACTCTCTGCTCTCTATTAATCCTGGGAGCTCCAAGACGTATCAGGGGTTGAAACATACCTTCTGGTGGACTCGCATGAAACGTGAGATTGCGCAGTTCGTAAATGAATGTGATGTATGTCAAAGGGTGAAAGCAGAGCATGAACGTGCAGCAGGTCTTTTGCGTCCTTTGCCCATTCCCGAGTGGAAGTTTGATCATATTGAGATGGATTTCGTCACCGGGTTTCCGAAGTCCAAGAAGGGTAATGATCCCATCTTCTTCGTCAACGACAAGTTGAGTAAAGTGGCTCATTTTCTTCGAGTCAAGGAATCCATTTCGGCATCTCAGCTTGGAGAGTTGTACACTTCCAGGATTGTGTCTTTGCACGGCATGCCTGTGATGATTGCTTTGGATCGCGGAAGTATCATCACTTCCAAGTTCTGGGACTCTTTTCAGTCTCCGATGGGCATGAAGATATGCTTCAACATAACTTTTCATCCTCAGACTAGTGGTCAAGTGGAGCGAGTCAATCAAGTTCTTGAGGACATGTTGACAGCCTGTGTTATCTCTTTTGGCATGAAGTGGGAGGATTGCCTGCCTTTTGTTGAGTTCTCGTATAACAACAGTTATCAAGCTAGTCCTGGCAAGGCTCCGTTTCAAATTCTCTATGGCAGGAAGTGTCGTACCCTGCTCAACTAGTCCGAGACCGGCGAGCGTCAGATTCTTGGGAATGACCTGATAGAAGAAGCTGAGGTGATGTGTCGGGTCATTCGTGACAACCTCAGAGCAGCTCAGTCCCGTCAGAAGAGCTATTACGAGAGCAAGCATCGTGACAAGTCTTATGAGCTTGATGACTTCGTCTATCTCAAGGTGTCGCCTATGAAGGGTACACAATGCTTTGGCATCAAAGGCAAGCTTGCTCCTCGTTTCGTTGGTCCGTTCAGAGTTGTTGGCAAGAGAGGCGACCTTGCGTACCAGCTTGAGCTCCCGTCAAAGCTTGCAAATGTGCATGATGTGTTCCATGTCTCTCAGCTCCGGAGGTGCTTCAAGACCCCCGAGCGCATTGTTCATCTTCAAGACATCGACCTTCAACCCGACCTATTTTATCGTGAGCATCGAGTTCCGGTTCTCGAGGCGACTGAGCGTAAGACCCACAACAAGACTATCAAATTTCTCAAAGTGCCGTGTTCACACCATTCCGATAAAGAGGCTACTTGGAATGCGAGGATCACCTCCGTTCTGAATTTCCGGAGTTCTTTCAGGCGTAGATCTCGGGGCGAGATCTTTTTGTAGTGTGGGAGAGTTTGTAATTCCCCAAGTGTGTAGCTTACCATATATGGAACCTTCTCAATTTGGGTCCAACTTGTCATTGGCATGAGGTTATGCAATGTGATATTTCATGTGATGTCACCTTGTTTGTTCTTCCTTTGCATGCATGCATTTCATCCATACCATGTCTTTTTTATTTGATGCCTTGTAATCTTATGAGATGGTGTGATGACTTCTGGTGATGTGATGTGTTAGCATGTGTGGAGTGTGCTTGTGGTAGTAGGAAGCTATGTGGTTGCTCTAGGGTTTTAGAAAACTTCCCCCTCTCTAATTCATCTCAAGGTCGAGTTTCATTTGATCCTTTCCTGTTTTAAAAATGTCCTTGATTTATTTTATTTTGTGGTATTTGTTAGCAAGTGAATTGTTGTTTTGATCCAAGTTTTAAATGTGCAAAATATTCACAAAAGAGCCCAACATATTCTGTTTTGTTAATTTTTAAAGGCTCCTAGAATTCCTTTTCTGTTTTTCTTAAATAGGTTATATTTTCTTATGACGAGGGGTCTGTTCATTTTATTTTTAGCATCATCAGATTGCCTAGGGTTTTATTTTTCCTTTCTGTGTTGTTTTCTTATTAGAACCCCCCCCCCAAGGAATTCCTTGCCTTTATCTGTCGCCAGCCTTGGGCCACATTCCCCTCAAGTGGCCCAACTCCTTCTCTATCTGGCGCAGAAGCCCACCTGCGCGTCCCTCCTTCCTCCTCCTGACGCCGTTCCACCCCTCTCTCGCTTTCCGTCAGCCATCCGAGAGAGAGAGAGAGTCGCTGTGAGGGTTCACAGACATCGAGGCCCTCCCATAAAGCGTTGGCGTCCGTGCCCCCCCCCCTTCCCTAGGGTTCCGCGTCCCCTATTTGCGCCGCCGCCACCTCTCTCCATCTCCCTCCATCTCTCCTTCCCCCTGAGGTAAGGGCTCTGTAGTTATGTTGCAGAGAGAGAGAGAAGAGCAATGCGACGTCCTCCGCGCCTCCGTCGTCTCCGACGCCGGCCACCATGTCCGGGGTTTCGAAGGGGATGCCCGCGCTACATTCCCGTCCTTGGTGAGGCCGGGGAGCGACCTCACCGACGGGCAGGAGATCGTCTACGGCATGCACCCGTCGGTCTACTTCCCCTACTTCGGTCTGCAGCAGGCGCCTTCTTCTGTTCATCTACATCGACACAAGGCGCTCCTTTTTCCCAATCGGTTCCCTTCTTCTTCCCTAGGTGAGATAGATCTTCTCTCCCTTCCCCCTCGAGTAGATCGGCCTAGAGATCGTCGGCATACCTCTGTCCCGAGAGGGTTTGACAGATGCAGTGCATGTGTTGCTGCATGTGTTGTGTGTGACGGGCTCCGTAGATGCAGAGTAGAGCAGAGGCTTTGCCTCGCAGCGCAGTGGTAGCCTTAGTAGAACTCCCCCTCGCATAGAAGCAACAGTAGTGAGGACATGCTCCGGTGGTCTTCACAGCCGCCGGCCTCTCTGTGTTCAGAGCAGAGCATCTGGTGCTCGTGTAGGTTACTTGGTAGAGTGCCTCCTCTTTGTCAGATCCCGAAGCGTAGCCTAGTGGTCATAGTATCGTGAGGTCGTGGGATCGAGCCCCGCGCGGGCCACCCCCTTTTTATTTTCCTTTGTTTGCAGAGTAGCATAGCAGCAGCACAGAGGTTATCCTGTTAAACTACCCTATACTGTCGAGCAAGTGGCGTGTAGCAGGGTGGTGCTATGCGGTTGTGTTTCTGTGGTGGATCCAGGAGGTCCTGGGTTCGAAATATACCACACTCTTTTATTTTTCCTTTTGCTTTTCTTTATTGCTTGCATATGTATTTGTGTATATTTGCTGCAGCTGCTGGATTGCCATGTGTGGCATTTGTATATGCCCTCATCAGCATGTTGTGTCTATTATTTTAGTAGCATGTGAAGATATCATATGTGTAGGTATTTGTAGTGTAGTGTCGTGTAGGCTTGTGGCATATATATGTTGTATGTGCTAGCTCTTATATAGTTCGTGTGTATTAGAGCTAGTTGCCATGCATGTGTGTGTGTAGAACATGTGTGTTTTGCTTAGGCTAGTGCTTTATGTGGGTCTGCTGATCATCCTCATGGTGATGATTTTGTGCAAGTGTGTGTATGTGTGTGGATGGGTTTTCCTCCACCCCACATACCTTGTGTGTGTGTGTTGATAGTTGATCAGGTGTTGTTGTGTGTGTTTGTGTGCATGTGTTTGTGTGTCACACACAAGCCGAAGCTATGTTGGGCCTTGATAAGCCCATGAGCATGTTTGTTTGTGTAGGGGTATAGATGATATGGTGTCATCTATTGTGTGTGACCTCCTTAGCTTATGTAGGTGACTTTTATGCTTGTGCTTGTTGTATTGTGTGGGAATGGCGATGTGCTATGGCACACATGCATGAGGTCTAAACCCTCATGTCACCATTGTACTTGTGAGAGTGTGCTTATGATAGTGTAAGTGTGGTTCTAGTGAATAGCACATGTGATGATGCACTATTCACTATATGTGATTCCATGTAGTTTTTATTTTCTAGTTTGTGCCTATTTGTTCTATGCTAGCACATAGGTATTATATATGTTTTTGGGGTAGAATCATCCCAGGAATCCATTGGTGAAGTCAGTTTTTCCTTTGGAACACTTTCTGGAGATGACGTATTTCAGATTTGTTCTATGTTTGGAGCTTGGTTCCATGAGATGTGGTGAGCCCAAGAGTTTGATTCTTGGTTGTGGCAGTAGAGGGTGACCCCCTCTACCACATGTTTGTTTTGTTTCATGCTTAGTATTTCATATGTGCAAGTGGTGCTAAGTCAAAGTAGGCATGTGGCTGACAGTCTGAGAATCTGCTTATATTTTCTTCTCCTGTTGTTGTGCTTGTAGAGGTCCATGTGTTGTGAATCAACCTTTTCTATCAACTGGAAAGTTATAGCTTTTGTGCTTGTCTAGCTGTCTGTAAATTTTTATTCCATTTGGAGTCATGTAGATATTGTTTTGGGTGCTGTCAAAATGCTTCAGGGCATAAACAGCTAGTGAGAATCCAGAATTTTCACTAAGTCCGTGGAAACTGATGTTTTTGTCCAAGTTAGCACTTGTGTAACTTTCTGTGTGAAACTCCTTTGCATTAGCTTGTTGCTCATGCTTGTAGTACTTTTGAATAGCTTCTTCCACACATCTTATTTGGCATGTTTGGGTGGTTGTAGGTGCTTTGCATGTAGCTCTCAAAACGCTATGATGCTGTTTATGGCAGATTGTATAGTTTTGATGTTTCGAAGCTTGTAAGTGCATAGATGATGGTGTGGTGATATTCCTTGCACCAACCCATCTATGTTGGTTTGTTTTATGTCTTGGTAACCTGGGAATACCAGAAGTATGCCATTGGTGTGTGTTGTGATGATTTTGATACGTAGGACGTCATTTCCTGTTTCGTTGTTTCCCGTTGATCCATAGCTCCGATCGTTATGTTCTTTATATGTTTTTTTCTTTGTTTTCACGTGACGCATTTGATCATGTCATTATCATGCATGTCAAGATAGATTGGGGTGCAGTTCTGTCCAGGAACTTGTATTTACTTCTCATGCTTGTGCTAGTGATTAGAATAGAGATGCATGTTCATTTTCATCTCATGCATCATTTGCTTGTTGCATCTTGAGGTGCTGTTGTTCATTGGATGCTATTTTTATGTTGGGTAGCACCGGGATCGGAGAACGAGTACGTGGATCCAGAAGAGTACGTGCAGGACAAACAAGAGCAGTTCCAAGCTAAGGATATCACAGGCAAGATGATATGACCTTGATTCCATCTCTAGACTTGTTATGCTAGATTATGTTTCTTCCCTGATATGCTCGCTGCCCCTACCACTGAAATTTTTGCCTCCTGACATTGCCATGAAACCCAAACACTTATCCCTTCCAAGAAAATCTTGAATGGCTAAGTAGGCTTTGCTCAGGTACTAATGTTAGCGTTGCTAGTTGAAGGTGCAATTGTCTCATGTGATAACATGAGTCTGATATCATTATATTAATCTGTTATCTAATTAATGCACCTATATACTTGGTAAATAACGAAAGGCCTAGCCTTTTTCCGGGTGTTTTGTTCCGTTATTGCCGCCATAGTTACCGGCTACCGGTGTTTTATTCCATAACTATTATCGCATAGTGATAAGACTTGTCTCGTAGGACCCAACATTAGTGTTAATTTGCTAATCACTTAATAATAATATGCATAGGGAATAGCTACCCCGAGGAATTTAATCAACAACTCGGTCCACTGCTCCTCATGAGTGTTGGTCCAACCCAGAGCAGCTTATTAGGCTCCCCGGGGCAACTCGGTGTTTTGGCATGGTAACCATCGCTCATCCGGCGTGTCATGAGACTAAGATACGTGGCTCTTATCAGGGTCATCGACACGTCGGGAGGTCCTGCTAGTCTTGGCTTATTGACGCAAGCGCGTTGATCGTTCATTTGGAGTTGTTTCTTCTTCTTCTTCTTCCTCGATCTAGGATGGGTTCCAGGCCGGCAGCTTGGGATAGCAAGGATGGACGTCGTTCTTCTTTTATCGTTTGTTTTCATCCGTAGTCGGACCCTGCTCTTCTTCATGATGATTATGTATTGTACTGTTGTGACTCTGATGTAGCCTATGGCTAGTGTAAGCCAATTATCTATATAAACCTCTTCTTTTCAGTACATGTACTTGTAACGATATCCATTCTTGCGACACGACGACATGTGCTTCTATCCCTGACGAGGCCCTCGTGCCAAATTGAGGATAGGGTCGCATCTTGGGCGTGACAAGTTGGTATCAGAGCAGTACCGACCTAGGAGCCCACTTGATTGATCGAACTTGGCCGAGTCGAGTCTAGTGAAAAACTACTTTGAGTCTAGTTATATATCGGAGTCTAGGATTCTTTTTTCTCCTCTTCTATGCTCTGGTGAGGAATCTTGACTTAATAATTTAATTGTACTCCTCTTCTCACTCAATTTTTTTTAGGATCATGCAGATATTTTTGGAATCTATATGATATCGATGTGACGGAGTTCTGTCTTGGTGCCTCCTGTTTGACTTGATTTCTTCTGAGGAGTTGAGCTCCAGGGGATTCTCGAGCACATCGTTATCATTCAGATTTCTTAATATCTCAAAACGAAGGATGTTCGTAATTGCTTCAATACAAGTAGTGGCGAGATAACCCCGATGTCCCCAGTACTGGTGCAGATTGTTCGGGAGTACTGCCATATACTTTGTATCGTTGTGATCACGAGGGTCCGTTGTAGATGAAGGTCCTAGATTATGTTTATGTGTTGACGGACGTGATACAGGTGACGGGTTAGTATAGGAGTTGTGTGATATTACTCCTTGTATCCGTGTACCAGATTGCATGACCAGATAATTTCGGGAATTCTTAGGTGGGAATACAAGTAGTTGCTTATAGGACAATCCTCCAAAAATGCATGATGTTAGGTTGGGGTTCGACATCAAGTGGATTCGTTTGTTAACGGTCGAATTACAGCGGTTCGCGATGTGTCTTATGGAGTCCTTGTCGCTTGCTACGACTCGGGGACACTTCGTATGTCGGGTGCACTGCCTTGCAGTTGATGGCTACTGTAAGTTCGAGCCCGTGCGATCCTGTCCATGAAAATATTGAACGTAAATCATTCTCATGAGTTTGTTCTGGCTTGTTTCGTAAGCCTCATCCTTTGTCTTGCTGAAATATGGTAATTCGAGTTGCTTCGGTGTCAAGTGGTGATTTCAGATCTTTCCAAGAGGTGTTCTCATAATTTTTATGTAAATGCAAATTCTTTTGTTCAATCAGTGGTCTTATCAATTATTGTCAACCGGGGTTGTCATATCAATCTTTATCCAACCGGTGTGCTTGTCTTCAGTTATTCAATCCTCTCCAATATTTGCACATCATTCTTTCAATTCTTACCGCAGTTTGTCTCATCTGTCACAAGTTTTCTTTGTTTTTCCCCGCCCTCCCTCCCATTTTCTTTAGTGATTGGATGTCATCCAAGTGCATTTCATTTCTTTATAGCTGCCGCTATCTGTTCTTTTCTCTTTTATCCGGTTATTCATTTTGAAGATTCTCAGGAGTTCTAGTGCATCATTCTTTCAGTCTGGTTATCTTTTTCCAGTGAATTCAATTCAGTTATCCGTGTCATCATATCTTTTTCATCCTTGTAATTCTTTCCTATGTTGGAAATTCTTATGAGCCTATCTTGCTATTCATTCCTTTCTCTTTCTATCCGGAGTGTTAAAGATATTTCAATAGTTTCTTGTTTTCAATTCTTTTAATTATTTCGAGGTGCTAACCTCATCTAGTTCTCTTCATACCGGTGCAATATCTCTCTTCTAAGCAATCTTTTCAACGGTGGTTTCTTTGAGTGGGCCCATAACCCACAGGTTTTCCCAGGATCTTATCTGGCTCTTGTAATCTTTTCCAGGAGATCTCTATGCTTTCAATTATGACGTAAGTATGAATTTCATCAGTCATATCCCTTCTCCAAGGCCTATTTGAATTAATTCTCATATTTGGCTGAACCTTTCATTCTTCATTATTCCGGAGTGTCTCAGTATTCTTGGTGATGTTCTTCTCGTCATTCTCTCCATTGAAGATTCGAAGGAGTGTTGCTCTCAATCTTGGTCCATTCTCTTGGAGATTCGTCATTTTAGCTTTGTGCCATAATCTTAATTGTTGTCAATCATGGGTATCCCTTTCTTGCTATCCGGTGCATTTCTGAGTTGTTTTAATTCTCGATCCTCCAAAGGCCATCATTTCAGAAGAATCTTCGTTCTGAGCTTTCAGCTTTCATCCTCAATTCTTCTCAATTGTTGTCTCTTCGTTCGTCTTTCAATTATTTCGATGCCTTGTTCTAGTTTTCTCTCAGGTGGCTCATGATCTCTTCTTTCTCATGTATCTCCAGTCATTCATGGTTGCCTCATGCATTTGAATTCTCACCGGTGTCTCTTTCAAGATTTCTTCTAGTTTGTTCTCATATCTCTCCTCAATCATTTTAAGAAGAATAAGTTGTATACTAAATCCATTGCTTGTCATCAATTAAACTTGATGAAGGATAAGCATAACATAATTCTTATTCTTGTTCATAGTGATTTCAATTCTTCTTTCGGAGCGTCTCATGATATCAATTCATTTTCAAGTGATCTTCAAGATTTTATTGGAGAACCTCAAGTATTCTTTCACTTCCATTTCCAGTGCATTTGTTCTTCTTTTATCCTTTGAGGTGGTATTATAGCATTCTTGTTAGTGTAGGAGCCTCGAAGAGATTTCCTTTCAAGTATGAGATAATTAAACCCACCAATTCTATGTTCATGGGATATTTTCAACCCATGATTTATTCATTGAGCTATCTTGGTTTGGATTTCACCTAAAGCTTTTCCTATGGATTGTTGCTATCATGGTGCTTATCATTAATCCAAGTTCTCAATGTATCCTCTTGGTGTAAGAAATTGTTCATATCTTGTTTCTCCCAATCAATTCTTGTTTCTGTTAGTGGCTGGTTGTCACTTCATTAGTTTGAAAAGGTTTCCATAAGCCTACTATTGTCTTGTTCTTTTCGTTGTTGTTTGTCCAACAACTCCGTTCAATTCTTCTTGCAAGGATGCTGGCATAGTTCATTTGAGATAGTAGTTGTCATTCTTTCTTCATTCTCTTCTTTGTTATGAGCTAGTTCCTATTCTATTGTTCCGGAGGCATTGTGATGTTTCTCTTTTTGGTCTATCATCTTGTTCTGTCAAGATCATGGTGTTCCCTTGTTCTATTTATTTGTTTGTTATGAATATTGTCTATTTCTCCCACCTTGTCAAAAAAATTGACCCATTTTCCTACCGAAGTGCTGCCGAAATTTTCCGTGAATTCTTGCTTGTTTGTCTGATCATTCCTCTCCGCTTTGCAACCTTCAAGGATCGTTGGATTCACTCGTTTGTCAAAGAAGCGACTAAGTTTTTACCTCTTGCTTTCTCATCCTCTCCCCCTTTCATTCTTGGATCTCATGGCGAGATCCTCTTGTAGTGTAGGAGAGTTGTGACAGCCCGATGTCGGCTTTCAAGAAGATTCCACTTTATTTCCATTTCCGTCGCGTGTCTATTTTCTTTTGTCGCATCATCTTCGCATCATGCGCATCATCAATATTGCATCGGCGTTCCGTTGCCACCAGTTTTTCGAAACTTGCATCCGTTGTTATTTGCCGATTCTCGTCGTTGTCCGTTCTAAGCCCGACCGCACACGCACGCGCCCACGGCAATGTTTAAATCTTGTTTTCAAAAGTGTGTATAAAACTTTCTCTGATTGGGTTGAGATTTGACGTGCGGTGTTATTTTAATATAGGTAGGCCGCCTGTCAAGTTTCGTCGCAATCGGAGTCCGTCTGTTACCCGAACGGTCGACCGTAGCGGCACTGTATTTGGTCTATCGTCGGACGTTTTATCGGTGTTTAAAATATCGTTGCCGGGTGGCCGTTTTCCCTCTCATCTCCGCCTAGCCCCTCTGCACAGTGCATCGACCCTACGCGCAGCCCAGCCCAAAAACCTCCCGGAACCCAAACCTGGCGGTCGTAACCGTTGGATCCGGATCAACCCCGTTTTACCGCAAATCATCATCGGTTTGTCCATTGCACTCCCTAACATAATTATCTCAACCATCCGATCTAAATCGGAGGGTCCAGATGCCCCTATATCTAACCACTAACTATATATAGAGCCAAACCTAGAATTAGGAGGAATGTCCCATCCAAACACCCAGCCGCCGCCACCCCTTGTACCATATCTTTCCTGGGGATCGTCCCAGATCCAATCCAGCCAACCAACTCGCCGCAGCTCCCTCCTCCCTTGATTTGAGGGACCCTGCTCCTTCCCGCTGCCACACCACCTCGAGGAATTCCACAGTCAAGGTCGCGCCTTGCCCAAGCCGCAGCTCCTCCGCCCGCTCGCCACCGTGCTGCGCCCCGTCTGCAGCCTGATCTCCCCTCCTACGCTCCCTCTCCTTCCTCTATCCATCTGTCTCACTCTCACCTTGGTTCTCTCTCTTCGTTTGACAGGGAACGACCAGGGCCATGGTCAGGAGCCTGTCGCTGCCTTGGACCTCCATCGCCGGCCAGATGTGGTGCCCCGAGAGCCGGATCCTCCCTTCCCCATCGTCACCGACCAACAGGTCCCCTGCAGCCCCCTTCGCCGGAGCTGCGCAGGACCCGATCGCCTCTCTCTCTCCCCTGCTGTCCCCCCCCCCCCCCCCCCCGCTGCTCTCCCTCTCTCAACACCTTTGTTCCTCGTTTCTTTTCTGTAGGTTACATCCATGACCGTTCCCGATCTCCATGATGCCTCTCGTATGCCCGAGCTTGCTCCAGCCACCTCCATCTGCGCCGGCTCGCAACCCCACCTTGCCCACAGCCACACTTAGGCCACGATAACTGAACTTCCCCGTCCATTGTTGTGAGCAATCCTTCCCATAACTGAACTTTGTGGTGCTTTAAGATTTGTTCTGGCATGTAAGGATATGTAGAAGCACATGTATTCTATAACACGAACAGATATCTAGCCGAGTTGGCTATCTCAGCAGTTCCGCACCTGCGAGATCCTGGGTTCGAGTCCCAGGCAACCCAATTTTTACGTGTGGTATTCTAAATTTATTCCTACGCACTACACCTTGCCCGCAGCCACACTTTGGCCACAATACAGGGTCTAGCCTAGTGGACAATGCCACTCTATGCAACCCAGGCCAGCAGGGGACCGAATCACTGGGAGCCCTTTTATTTTTTCGTTGTTTCCATATTTTTGAGGGAGAATAGCTCGCCCAATGCACGTCATAGTAACTCTGCACTCTTTGGACCGTGCCCTGTTTCGGCCCGTGTAGGGTTTTTTTACGCCTCCGATTTATTTTCCTTTTCACAAAAGCATTTATTTTAAAACTGCCGTAGATTTTAAACTGTGCGTCGGATCGGAGCAAGCTGTATATGTAAAACATGTAGAATTTCGTGTAGATTAACAATTTCCAACTATCATGCATGTTCAAGGCTGTTAGCGTGTTGTTTGCATCGGTTTCCGTGCCGACGTGTTAAGGAACAGATTAGGTCGTAGTTAATTAATGGTAGCTCCGTTGGAGTTGTGCCATATATGTAAATGGACCAGAACGACGAGTAAAATCACGTGGTCCACTTTGTTTCGCCGTTTAACAAACATAAAATGTGATTGGGACAAATCTGCACAGAATTAGAATTTAACGTGTGGGGTCATTTCGGAGATGCTATATGACGTTTCCGGTCTCATTTAAAATGTCTAGCTAGGTAGATTAATTTGTGCTTCACCCCGTGTCATGTTAACAACATTTTAATATTCCTGTGTTAATAAAAGAGAATGAACTAAAGAATTAAACGTGGAGCTTCATCGGTATACAACTCGTTGCATATCGAGCTTCACTTAATGTGAAGTGTTTGATTGTTGTGATTGTCATGCCGTGCATTAGACCGTTCATGCATCATGTGTGTCTTGCATCATGTGGTGTATATCGTGTGTTGATGCTGGTTTCCGGTTTCCTCCGTCTCGATAGAGTTCCGCAAACGTGTCAGGAGTGAGGACCTGTTCGACTACATCGGTTCGTCTGCTTCACGGAGTCATTCTTCTTCCATGCGGGATCTCAGGCAAGATGACCATTTCGCGCGATACCATTACTATCATTGCCATGCTAGTTTTATCGTTTCTATCGATTATGTCTCGTTGCCTACCACATGATAAATATCAGCCTCTCAACGATGCCATGAAAACCCTCAACCTGTTCAACCTAGCAAACCACTGATTGGCTATGTTACTGCTTGCTTAACTCCTTGTTAGCGTTGTTAGTTTGCAGGTGCAGTTGCTTCCATGTGAAAACATGTGTTCCTTGTTATATCACCATATTAATGCTATTTAATTTAATGCACCTATATACTTGGTAAAAGGTGGAAGGCTCGGCCTTTCTAGCCTAGTGTTTTGTGCCAAGTTTGCCCCCTTAGTTTCGGCTACCGGTGTTATGTTCCATAATTGAGCGCTCCTAACACGATCGGGGTTGTTATGGGGACCCTCTTGATAATTCGTTTTAGATTAAAGCTGGTCTGGCAACGCCCAATATTGGTACTATTTTCCCAACATAATAATCCTGTTAATTCGAAATGCATAGGGAGTTAGCGCTATCCGAGGAGTAATTCTACATAATACATGGAGGGCCAGTGCTGATGGTGTTGGTCTAAAACATAGCACCGTGCGGGGCCAACCCGGGGCAACTCGGGTGATGTCTATCAGGCCACCATACGCTTCCTTATCCGTCGTGTCCTGAGAACGAGATACGCGGCTCCTATCGGGATCGTCGACATGTCAGGTGGCCTTGCTGGATTAGTTTTACCTTTGACGAGATATCTTGTGCATCGGGATTCCGGTGATGCTTTGGGTAATCTCGGAGTTTAGGTTTTCCACTAAGGAATCCGACGAGATCGCGAGTGTCGTGATCGAGGATTTCTATGCGGCTTGTGGTAATTTGTGATGGACTAGTTGGACCACCCCTGCAGGGTTAAATCTTTCGGAAAGCCGTGCCCGCAGATGTGGCAACGTGGAAACTTTGTTTAACACTGGTTCTAGATAACTTGAAGTTAACTTAATTAAAACATGCCAACTGTGTGTGTAACCGTGACTGTCTCTTTCGTGAGTTCCTTCTCCGATCGAGGACATGGTGGGGTTATGTCTTACGTAGGTAGGTGTTCAGGGTCATTTATTTGATCAACAGTAGTTCACGTCCGCTATGGGTAGATCTTCCCCTCTTATTTCTTGTACTCATAAGTTTAGCCACCAAATATATGCTTAGCCGCTGCCGCAACCTCATCACTTAACCATACCTCAGCCACTAAGCTTTGCTAGTCTTGATACCTTTGGAAATGAGATTGTTGATTCGCCTGTGGCTGACAGATTACTACAACACCAGTTGCAGGTACATGTAAAGGTTATTGACGCGAGCGCGTCGATCGTTCATTTGGAGTTGCTTCTTCTTCTTCTTCTTCCTCGATATAGGATGGGTTCCAGGCCGGCTGCCTGGGATAGCAAGGATGGGCGTCGTTCTTCTTTTCTCGTTTGTTTTCGTCCGTAGTCGGACCCTCCTCTTCTTCATGATGATTATGTATTGTACTGTTGTGACTCCGATGTAGCTTGTGGCGCGTGTAAGACAATTCTCTATATAAACCACTTCTTTTCAGTACATGTACTTGTAACGATATCCATTCTTGCGACACGACGTGATGCGGTTCTATCCCTGATGAGGCCCTCGTGCCAAATTGAGGATAGGGTCGCATCTTGGGCGTGACACTCGAGGAGTCCCTTGATCGTTTGGCGGGGAGAGAGAGGTATCGCATCGAGAGCGGAACTAGCGATCAACACTGACAAGGTCCTTTCTACCCAGGTTCGGGGCGCTTGACGCGTAAAACCCTACTCCTTCTTAGTTTGTATTGTGTGCTTACTGTAGGGTGGTTTTGCTAGAGTAACTTAGTAGCTGATTAAGTAATCTCTGATCCCCAAAAAGTTCAACCCCTAAGAATGAGCTTTGGGCCTCCTTTTATAGGCAAAGGGGTCACCAATAGGTTGCTCACGGGATGCAGAGTAAATAGTGTTCACCGCTCCACATCTTCGGTTGTGTCAGGGGCAGTAAATGCCTTGTCTGACCCCTGACCTGCCGCAAGATGGTTGCGACACGTACCTAGGTGAATCGACACCTGGGCCTTGTGCGGGCCCACGAGGGATGTGCTGGACCGGTCGGATTGTGGTGGAAACTGGTGGGGACACCTGGCGAGCGAACATGGTCTTGCTGGCTTGGAACCTCCATCGGGTGACTTGGTCACCTCCCCGGCAAGGAGGGTTTGCCGGGGGCCTTGAACACTTTTTCGGCAAGTAGGGCTTGCCGGGGGGGCCTCGCTAGTCGTGCGAGCCT
>NC_058521.1:286728098-286735598 GCF_904849725.1 Hordeum vulgare subsp. vulgare | reverse complement strand
ATTCGTACAAGTATTCGGTCATTCTGCATTTAGGCATAAAATAAAAACAGGTGAAGTATTTTTGTTCCAGATAACATAAATAAATTATTGCATGAGTTTTATCAGAAATCACCTCAAATAAATAAGCATATGCAATGATTGTGATAATATCAAAGTTAGTCATGTCCTCATCATCCTCCCCTTCTTGACAATAAAGCCGTCCTCGGCGCTGCTTAATCTGAAATTTGGCTAACAAAGGAGACAAGGTGTACATGTTGTATATGTATATATCATCCATTTTTACTTCCCTTGGTTTTTGCACATATGACACATGTATACATGAGTAACTTTCATATGTTATGAAATATAAAGCCCAAATATTATAACAAGAAGTAGAAAGCATGAAAATATTGCAACTCAGTTTGCACATATAAGTGAATCTCTTATTTATATCAAAAAGTTGACAATGCTCATCACTATACCATCCCAACATTGGTGATGAAAATTGAATTGTTTCAAATGTACATGCTACACGAAGGCCCAAGGCCCCGGCAAGCTCCTTCTCGGGATGACGGGGCTGGGCACTGGAGGGCAACCGCCCTTGCGACAGTGCCACCGCCCCAAGTTCCAACGCCTTCCTCATGCGCTAGAGGAGCGTCTAGGTGTCGAAACACCGGGATACGTGTCTTCACCAGCACAACGCTGACAAGGACAAGACGTGCATTTAATGCACCTAACAACGATAGATGGATAAGCACCGCTCTAGGTTCACTATAACTCCTCGGGAACCTTCCATCGAGCGTTGTAGGTGACCCCTTTGCCTATAAAAGGAGGCCTTTATCTCATTCATAAGGGGTTAGACTCTTTGGACATTGACCCATAACACTATCATCAACAGTCATTGTAACAAACAACAAAACGCTTAATACAATCAGACAAGCAGGACGTAGGGTCTTACACGTAAGCAGCCCGAACCTGGGTAAAAAGGCTTGTCGGGTGCTGATCGTTAGCTCACCTCTTCACGTCACCTATCCCCGCGCTACAATCACAAGGGTTTCACGTAGATTCCCATAGGTGTCGACCTCGCACTGCTGACATCTTCGGCGCGCCAGGTAGGGGGTGCGGAGTCTTGCTCAAATTTGAGCAAACTTAGCACTAGATTCTTGGAAGTTTGGGCACTACGTCGCGTTCCCTCGGAAACGGTGTACCTCGGCCGATGCTCTGTTCTGCTACGGCTTCCCAAGGCCTGCGCGAGCGCGTTGCTATGCGAGTGCGGGGCAGGGAGGCGGAGGCTCCAAAGGTGCCGCCGTCAGGCCGATGCGTCGCTCGGGGCCAACGCGCAGCTGTCGAGGGCGTGCCTGGGCGCTTCACAGAGGCCTCGGTGCATACTCCGACGGAACTACCTCTGCGGAGTGATGCATAGTCGTTGAGGATGCGCCACACGGTCCCAAAGCCCCAGCGCCTACTCCAGCGTAAGTGTTGTGCCCCTGAGAGCGTCGTATCGTCGCCCAAGATGTGCTCGGGGGCTCCGCCAGCTCAACCTAGCAAGAAGAAGGGAAAGGGGTTACACCCTGGCCAACTTTTTCTCCAAACGAAGGTCGCGGACTGTCGGTAAGAAGTCTTTGCCGGAGAAAAAGCCGCCGGGAGCGGTAATTTCCTGCTTGCCGGGTACTCCGACGCCTCAGAAAAATATTCAAGCGCCATGCAACCACGAAGTGAGCAGATAAGTTTTAAGTTTCAGTTTGAGATCTGACGTAGATAGATTCTCTGTTTTTCCCGTTAAAAGTTACCAATCGTTCTGCGTGGAGTCTGCGCATACTGGTACCTTTCGAAAGATCAATGCACCTTGGCTTTGTTTCGAAATCGTTCGAACGACCTGAACGGCCACACAGCGCCTTCAAACTGTTTCGAACCTGATCAATAGAGCAAGCGGCTACGTAGCACCCAATTTCGTCTCAAGTTGCGCTTGGCGGTTTCTATGGTTGCACTGAACATGGCAAGGAGCCTTGCCGGTAGTTGCCGGCAAGCTCCCAGATTATGCAAAGGCGAATCATAAAAAGAATATAATCGAAAAAGGGAAATAAGTCTTTTCATTCATTTGTTTGGGATATTCTCAAACATATTACATGGATGATACGATCTACTCTAACCTAGAACCACAGTCTTTGGCGAGGAAGTACGCTCGCCGAACTAGAGTTAGGGAAGACATGGAGCAACTCTCCACGAGATCCAGGCTGGTTCCTCCAGGACCAGCATTGCGCGGAGGAGAATGAGGCCGGGAGAGATGGAGGACCAGAAGTCCAAGCGCTGACGGGAAGAGGAGGCATCTCCGGTCGGTTCGGCGCGGGAGAGAGCGAGTGGCAGAGTGACGGTGATGGTACGGCCGGCGGTTAGCCCGAGGCCACGTCCTCGTATGCAGACCATGTCTGCAGGGGCCTGACCCGCTTTCGATATCGTCACCATCCGTCCCATCCTGGTCGCTCCCACGCGAGGAAGGGTTTTCAGTCTCGCTCGAGCTTTCTTCGCAGCAGCCGATACGCGCACCTCAGCTCCCATATAGCTTAATGGAGAGCACGTTATCCGCCATCCTCTTGAAGCGGAGAACGTGCCTATCCCAGAGGCTATGGGCGCGGGCGAAGCTTTTCCACCAGCGGCTGAGGAACAAGGTCCGGTGCCCAGTACGCTCCGCAACCACCGGCACGGTGCCATTGTCGCAGCCATGCATGCGAAGCTACAGGGTCGGGGACCCCTCTCCTTGCGTTGCCTCGGCGAAGACACCACGGAGTACGAGGTGGGACCGGACGGGTCCTCGTAACTAGACGAGGACCTCCATCGGGTTCCTTTCGACGTGGTCCGCCACAGGAGCAAGCCTCAAAGAAGGTGGAGGCGCTGGAGTAGCGCTCCGCCTCCCCCGGCCTCACCCTCCACGACGACCGCGACCCCTCGTCCTTCCTCCGCTACGGGCGCTCGGGCCGTCTTCCGCCGCGGCGCCCCCTAGAAGCTGTGGCATGATCCGAACGGGATCCTCTCGCCGCCCTGGCGCCTGACGGTGGTCGACCCCGTCCCCTAACCGTTGTTAGGGGCGAGCGCCACTTGCAGATACAAGAAGATTCTGGAGACCAAGGCTGATGAGTTGGTGGATTCAGAAGGAGTTGGGTGAGGAAAACCCCTCGCAAACCCTCCCAATTTATAGGACGGGGTGCGGGGGCTAGCCTCCCTTGCTCCGGAAGCCACCACCCCTCTCACCCAATCGCTCGAGCTCACGGGCAAACACAGAACCGCCCTTCTGCACCAATGCATGCACGGGCGGGCCCAGCCAGTAATGTGCCTTTTTAGGCCACGTCTGCCACCTGTCCATCCATAACTACGCATGCCACTCGCATAGCAGAGGCATTTCAGGAGGTCGAAAGGCCACTCCGCGCACGACCCCCCCCCCCACTTCGCGCGTCCAATGCACAACATGGGGAAAAGCAACCGCCAACGGATACAACCATGAAGGCACGTGCACCTCTTAGGGCCTGGCCCAACACCGCTTTGCGGGCGTGTGTGGACCAGGCTCGGGGACTCGTGTCGGTGCAATAAAGACTCGGGGTCCCTAGTGCCCCATACTTGTGCACGGGTGGGAAGATCGGCAGGGCATGGCAGGACCCAGACAAGATACAACCCCCTGGAATATCAAGGCCTCGGCAAGCCTGCCTTGCCGAGAAGATGACCAAGGCCACGCCCATTTGGTGGGCGTGATGAACTCACCAAATACAAGACCTTGGGAAGCCTCCCTTGCCGGGATGACGACCGAAGTCCCCGCCAAGCTCACTTGCGAGGACGAAGACCCATGGCCCCGGCAAACTCCTTGCCGGGATGACGGGGCTGGGCACTAGAGGGCAACCGCCCTTGCCACAGAGAAGCCGCCCCCAAGTTCAAGCGCCTTCCGCATGCGCCAGCGCAACGTCCAAGTGTCGAAACACCTGGATACGTGTCTTCACCAGCACTAGGTTCACTGTAACTCCTCGTGAACCTACCATCGATCAGTGTAGGTGACCCATTTGCCTATAACAGGAGGCCCTTAGCTCATTCATAAGGGGTTAGACTCTTTGGACGTTGACTCATACGACGAACATCAACAGTCACCGTAACAAACAACATAACGCTTACTACAATCAGACAAGCAGGACGTAGGGTTTTACGCGTAAGCGGCCCGAACCTCGGTAAAAAGGCTCGCGGGGTGCTGATCGTTAGCTCTGCTCTTCACTTCACCTCTCCCCGCCCTGCAATTACACGGGATTCACATTCATTCCCGTAGGTGTCGACCTCGCACCGCCGACAAACAACAACAAGGACGATGACGACAACGACAATGACGAAAACAATGACAATGAAAAGAACAACGACAACAAAAACAACAAAAACAATGACAACAGCAACAACAACGAAAACATCGACATCAACGACAACAACAACGACAACAACGACAATAACGATATAAACGATAACAATAACAACAAAAACGATAGAGATGACGATAACGATGACGCCGACACCGTCGATGATGACGATGATGATGACGACGATGACGATGTTGATTGTAACATCCCAAAATTATAAATTTTGGAATGTTAATATAATTATTAGATTGATTGTTTGTTTGATTGCTGAGTGACTGAAACTTGTGTGAAATTTGAAACTTTTCGAAACTTTTAAATGAGAGGGAATAAAATGACTTTCCCCTTCTCCGGTGAATTCAAATTAAAGCTTTTAAAAGCAACGAGAGAAGATGACATGAGTTCTTCAACTATAAAGAATTTGAACGGAGATATTTGCATTTGAATTCTTTCGCATTTCCATTCGTTTTCCCCGTGCAAGAAATGCCGGGAAATTCTTTCGTCTTTTGTTTTGCATTTCCATCGCGCGAGAAATGTCCTGAGAAAACTCGCTTGCACGAAAGAGAGAGAGCGGAGGAAAATGACCCTCCAAAAGTGCGGGCAATTCTTGAAATATTTGAGCCAAGAAAACCCAAAGTTCTTTTGCAAAAATAATTGCAAAGAGAAATAGAGCAATTTAGTGAATTTCTGAAAAAAAAACATTTTTTCAAAAGTTTTTATTTTGGCTTTAAGAAAATGTTATTCGGGTACAAATTCTTTTTATGATTTTTTTGATATATAATACCATATATGGATATTTTGATTTGTTTCCTTTTATTTAGTTTTTATTTTCTGTCTCGGGAAAAACTTAGAATTAGGAAGGATTATTTTTTTCCACCGCTGCGCTGGGCGCAACTTAGCCACCTGGGCCGAATCCTCACCTTACCTGGGATCAAACCGACCCCCCCCCTCTACCCCCTCTCGCTGGCCAGTGGGCCCCCTGGCCGACACCTAGCTCCCCACGTCTCCTTCTTTCCTCTGTCTCCTCTCCTTCCTTCTTTCTCTGCTCACCCGAGACCGCACCACCTCCAGCCACGATTTCCTTCCCAGTACTCCCTCTCCTCCCTTAACTCTCCCTCCCTCCTCTCTCTGCCCGTGGACCACCTCCTGCCCGAGCCCCCTCTCCCCCACGTCACCTTTCTTCTTCCTCCTCCCTCTCCTTCCTTTCCTCTGCAGACCAAACCGAGCCGCACCACCACCAGCAATTTCTTTCCCTAATGCCTCCCTCTCCTTCCATAGTACCACCCCCACCTAGCCTATATAAACCCCCCCTCGGCCACCCCATTCCCAACCCTAGCAGCCGCCGCCGCCGCCCGTCGCCGCCGCCGCCACGAGCTGCTCGCCGGAGCCCGAGGCTGCCACCCCTCGGCCTCGCCCTGGGAGCCACCCCCCGGAGCCCCCTCTCCCCGAGCGCCTCCCCCCGCGGAGGAGGAGCACCGCCGCCGCCTTCCCTGAAGCCCTCCACCGCCCCGGAGCCCCCTCCCTCGCCGGCCAGCCCTCCCTCGCCGGTGCAACTCACTGCCCAGCAAGGTAGCTCCCTCCTCTCTCTGTATTTCATGTCTTTTCTTTTCTTAGTCGTTAGATATTAGATAGAGGGCCTAGATTAGATCTTTCGTACCCCTTCGGTCTAATAAGATTGTTTTTTTTCACTTAAGTTTTAACCAGTGAACTTGCTTAGCTTCGGCCGTTTGCCCGAAGTGTTCCAGCAAACACCCCTCCCAGCCACTAGCAACAGGCCACGTGTACCCTCTTTTAATACTAGTTAGCCCCATATTTTTCTGCCTACTCACAAAAAACATAAACTTTCAATTTTGTTTTGGCCACAACTTTTTATCCCTAAGTCCAATGACATTGATTATTTTTCCAGTAGTTCACAAATTGCATGTAGTTTTTAAAAACATATAATTTGTCTATGTTTGAAATTTTTAAACATAAGTTAGAGCAGATTTAGTTTAAACCTTGTTTTGCCTATTCGAGGAGTTTGAAAAATGATTTTGAGTTGATTCTTTTTGCTACTGCTTTCTAGTGATAAAATCTTACTGTGGTAGAAGTTTCAGAATTTGTAAAGAATTTTTACTGGTGTTTTCAACAGAAACAAGTTTCCGCCATACCGGCGCGCGTTGAATTCTTTTGCGTAGTCTTTAGCAAATCATTGCATGTGATGTTATTTTTACTTGTGGCATGATTGGATTGCTTATGGTGTGCTTTGTGTTTGTATCGGTAGATCATCTGTAGTGCGAACCGTGTTACTTAGAGATGCTCGAGCAGGACAACTATCATCAAGGCAAGTCACTTTGATCATACTATCACCCATGTTTTATGCATTGTAGTTCTACCATCCTATGCCCAATTGGATGTTGCCTAGGTACTTGGAAACTTTAGTGTAAGTTGCAGTATCATGTGGTAGGAACACAACCCCGATACTTGGCCCCGGGACGACAATTTCTTAATGCTATGCTTGAGTAGACGGGTTATCGGTTGAGTGTATACCACGAGTGATGCGAGTTGATATAATAATCAAGACCGGACTAAGACAAGATTTTCAAGACCTCGGACGCAATGCAACACTCGGTGAAGGACGGTTGATCGGTTCCCTGGAAAACCCAGTGGATGCCCGGGATGCTGGAGAGGTCATGTCATCCTGCGGAAAGCTTCACCCAGGCTCAAAGAGACGGACGGATATTTTCAAGACCCAAGGCTTACCTGCACAGCCACAAGTCATTATGGGCTCTGGCTTGGTTGGACAGCGCGGCGACTCTGGACAGGCGGTGCTAGCAGATGTAGACGAACGGTAGGAATGGATGGGCACCGACAGGGATTCAGAGGGACCCGTTGAAAGACCATGTTTTGATCATCCGGTCTTCAAACACCCTGAAGTGCGAGGACATACACGGAGGCTATCAAATCTTGTGGGGAACGTGTGTAAAACTCTGCAGAGTACTCAAACCTAATCGATTAGCCGTGTCCATGGTCATGGACAACTTGAGCCAAAGGAACTGAAGTTATCTGGATTTCTCAACACCATTATATATATTTGATGAGGGTAATTATTGACAACTCGGGTACGAGAACTAGTTGGCGGAACCATCTCGTTAACAACCAA
>NC_058521.1:286713098-286723098 GCF_904849725.1 Hordeum vulgare subsp. vulgare | reverse complement strand
ACAACAACAACAACAAAAACAACAACAAATACAACAACAACGACAAAAACAACAACGACGATGACACGACAACAACAATGATGTAAAGAACGACAATGACGAGAACAACAAGAACAACGACACCAACAACGACCAACACAACAACAACAACAACGAGAACAGCGACAACAACAACAAAAGCGCCAGCAATGACAACAACAACAACAACAAAAACAACCACAACGACGACAACAACGACGACAACAACGACGACAACGACGACAACCACGACAGCCACAACATCTAGGACAACAAGAACTAAAACAACAACAACAACAACAATAACGACAACAACAACAACAACAACAAGAACAACACCAACGCCACCAACAACAACAACAACAACAATAACAACAACATAAACAACAACAACAACAACAACAACATAAACAACAACAACAACAACCACGACGACGACGACGACAGAGACGACAACAACAATAATGATGAGAACAACGACAATAACAACAACAACAACAACAACAATGACAAAAACAACAACAATGACAACAATAACAACAACAACAACAACAACAATAACAACGACGACGACGACGACGATGATGACAATGACGACGAGGACGAGAACAACGACAAAAGCGGCAGCAACGACAACAACAACAACAACAACAACAATGACAACAACAACAACAACGACAATGACAACAACGGCAACAACGATATCAACGACAACAACAAGAACAACAAGAACAACAACCTGAACAGCGAAGACGATGACGACGACAACAACAACAACAAGAACAACAACAGCAACAACAATAGAAACAACAACAACAATAGAAACAACAACAACAACAACAACAACAACAACAACGACAACAACAACAACAGCAATGACAACCACGACGCCGACGACAATAACGACGACAATGAAGACGATGAGGACAACGACGACAACAACAACAACGACAACAACAACAACGACGACAACAATAACGACAACAACAACAACAACAACAACAGCAACAACGAAGATGACAATGTCGACGACAACAATAATGATGACGACGATGACGACGAACACAACAACAACAACAACAACAACAACAACAACAGCAATAACAACAAGGACAACGACGACGACAACAACGACGAGGACGATAACGATGACGACGACGACAACGACAGCCACAAAGACGATGACGACAGCAACTACTACAACAACGACAACAACAACGACAACAATAAAAACAACAACAACAAAAACAACGACGACGACGACGACGACACGACAACAACAATGATGTAAAGAACGAAAATGACGAGAATAATTACAACAACAACAACGACGACGACGACAACAACAACAACAACAACAACGAGAACAGCGACAAGAACAACAAAAGCGCCAGCAATGACAACAACAAGAACAACAACAACAAAAACAACCACAACGACGACAACAACGACGACAACGACGACAACAACGACAACGACGACAACATCAACAGCCACAACAATGACAACGCGACAACGGCGACAACAGAAAAAACAACGACAACAACCACAACAACAACAATAGAGATGATGATAACGATGACGCCGACGCCGACGATGATGACGATGATGATGATGACGATGACTACAACGATGACGATGTCGATGACGACGACACGACGACTACAACAACAAAAACAACAACCATAAGGACGACGACGACAACGATGGCAATGATGAGAACAACGAGAAGAACGATAACAACAACAACAATGACAACAACGATAGTAACGAAAACAGTGACAACAACGACAACAACAACAACAACACTACCACCACCACCACCAACAACAAAAACAACGAAGACGACGACGTCAACAAGAATAACAATAGCAACAACAACAACAACAACAACAACAACAACAACAACAACAACAATAACAACGACAACAACCACCACGACGACAACGACGACAGAGACGACAATAACAATAATGATGAGAACGACGGCAACAACGACAATAACAACAACAACGACAAAAAAGATAACAGCAACAATAAGAAGAAGAAGAAGAAGAAGAATGATAAAAACAATAACAACAACAACAATAACAACAACGACGATCATGATGACGACGACGACGACAATGACGACGACGACGACAAGGACGAGAACAACGACAACAACAATAACGACGACAACAACGACAAAAGCGGCAACAGCGACAACAACAACAACAACAACAGCGACAACAACGACGACAACAACAACAACAACGACAATGACAACAACGGCAACAACGATATCAACGAGAACAACAAGAACAACAAAAAAGAACAAGAACAACAAGAATAACAACAAGAACAACATGAACAGCGAAGACTACGACAACAACAACAACAACAACAACAAGAACAACAGCAACAGCAACAATACAAACAAAAACAACAATAGAAACAACAACAACAATGACAACCACGACGACGACGACAATGAAGACGATGACGACGATGACGACGACGACAACAACGACAATAAAAAGAACAACGACGACGATGGCGATGACAACAATGATGATTATGATGACGACGACGACAACGGTGAAAACAACGACGACGATAGCAACAACGACAACAACGACAACAACAACAATAGCAACGATGACAACAACAACAACAACAACAACAACAACAACAACAACAACAACAACGAAGACAACAATGTCGACGACAACAACAATGATGACGACGATGACGATGAAACAACAACAACAATAACAACAATAACAACAAGGACGACGACGAGGACGACGACGACGACGAGGACGATAACGATGACGACGACAACGACAACCACGAAGATGATGACGACAACAACAACTACAACAATTACAACAACAAGGACAACAAGAACGACAACAACAACAACAACAACAACAACAAATACAACAACAACAAAAACAACGACGACGACGACACGACAACAACAATGATGTAAAGAACGACAATGACGAGAACAACGACAACAACGACCACAACAACAACAACAACAACGAGAACAGCGACAAGAACAACAAAAGCGCCAGCAATGACAACAACAACAACAACAACAACAACAAAAACAACCACAATGATGACAACAACGACGACAACGATGACAACAACGACAACGACGACAACTACGACAACCACAACATCTAAGACAACAAGAATGACAACAACAACAACACCAGCGACAACAACGATAAGGATGACGACAACGACGACAACAACTTCAACGACGAGAAAAACGAGAACAACGACAACAACAACCACAACGAGAACAGGGACAATAACAACAACAACAATAACCACAACGATAACAGAGACAACGACGACGACGACAACAACAACAACAACAACAACAAACACGACGATGACGACGACAAAAACAACAACAACAACAACAACAACAACAACAACAACAACAACGAAAACAACAACAACAACAACGACAACGACGACGACGACGATAACTATGACGACGATGACGACGACCACGAAGACGATGATGACAACAACAACAACAACAACAACAACAACAACAACCACAAGGAAGACGACGACGACAACAACAACAACAATAACAACAACTACAAAAACAACAACAAATAACAACAATAACAACAACAACAACCACAACAATAACAACAACAACAAAACAACAAGAGTGACAACAATAACAACAAGGACATCAACGACAACAACAACAACAACAACAGCAAAAACAACGAAGACGACAACAATGATGAAAACAACGACAATAATGAGAACAACGACAACAACGACAACAACAACAACAACGAACACATTGACAACAATGACAAAAGTGATAACAACAACAACAACAACACCAACAATGAAGATGACGACAACGACGACAACAACAAGAATAAGAACAACAACAACAACATACAAAACAACAACAATAACAAGGACGACCACGACGACGAGCACAACAACGACGACGACGACGACGACGAGAACAACGGCAACAACGACGACAATGATAACAACGACAACACGACAACAACCTCATCAACGACAACAACAACAACAGCAACGACAACTACAACATCGACGATAATAACGACGACAATCAAGACGGTGACGACGATAAGGATCGAGGACGCCAACGACGACAACAATGGCAATGACGAGAACAACGACAACAACGACAATGACGAGAACAACGACAACAACGTCAACAACAACAACAACAACGACAACAACAACAACAATGACAACTAGAACAACAACAACAGCAACAACAACAACAACAACAAAAACAACAACAAGAACAACAACAACAACAACAACAACGAAGACGACAATGACGACGACGACGACAATGATGACGACGATGACGATGACGGCGACGACGACAACAACAACAACAACAACGAAGACGACAATCACGACGACGACAATGATGACGACGATGACGATGACGGCAACGACGACAACAACAACAACAACAATAACAAAAACAACAACAACAACAACAACATCAACAAGGACGAAGACGACGAAAACGACGACGAGGACGATAACGATGATGACGACGACAATGACGACCACGAAGACGATGACGACAGCCATAACAACAACAACAACAACAACAACAACAACAACAACAACAACAACAACAACAACAACAATAACAACAATAACGATGATGACACGAGAACAACAACAACAACAATAACAACAATAACGATGTGCCCCTAGAGCCGGATCCTCCCTTGCCCATCGTCACCGACGAATAGGTCCCCTGCAGCCCCCTTCGCCGGAGCTGCGCAGGACCCGATCGCCTCTCTCTCTCCCCTGCTGTCCCCCCCCTCCACTGCTCTTCCTCTCTCAACACCTTTGTTCCTCGTTTCTTTTCTGTAGGTTACATCCATGACCGTTCCCGAGCTCCATGATGCCTCTCCTATGCCCGAGCTCGCTCCAGCCACCTCCATCTGCGCCAGCTCGCAACCTCACCTTGCCCACAGCCACACTTAGGCCACGATAACTGAACTTCCCCGTCCATTGTTGTGAGCAATCCTTCCCATAACTGAACTTTGTGGTGCTTTAAGATTTGTTCTGGCATGTAAGGATATGTAGAAGCACATGTATTCTATAACACGAACAGATATCTAGCCGAGTTGGCTATCTCAGCAGTTCTGCACCTGCGAGATCCTGGGTTCGAGTCCCAGGCAACCCAATTTTTACGTGTGGTATTCTAAATTTATTCCTACGCACTACACCTTGCCCGCAGCCACACTTTGGCCACAATACAGTGTCTAGCCTAGTGGACAATGCCACTCTATGCAACCCAGGCCACCAGGGGACCGAATCACTGGGAGCCCTTTTATTTTTTCGTTGTTTCCATATTTTTGAGGGAAAATAGCTCGCCCAATGCACGTCATAGTAACTCTGCACTCTTTGGACCGTGCCCCGTTTCGGCCCGTGTAGGGTTTTTTTACGCCTCCGATTTATTTTCCTTTTCACAAAAGCATTTATTTTAAAACTGCCGTAGATTTTAAAGTGTGCGTCGGATCGGAGCAAGCTGTATATGTAGAACATGTAGCATTTCGCGTAGATTAACAATTTCCAACTATCATGCATGTTCAAGGCTGTTAGCGTGTTGTTTGCATCAGTTTCCGTGCCGACGTGTTAAGGAACGGATTAGGAAGTAGTTAATTAATGGTAGCTCCGTTGGAGTTGTGCCATATATGTAAATGGACCAGAACGACGAGTAAAATCACGTGGTCCACTTTGTTTCGCCGTTTAACAAACATAAAATGTCATTGGGACAAATCTGCACAGAATTAGAATTTAACGTGTGGGGTCATTTCGGAGATGCTATATGACGTTTCCGGTCTCATTTAAAATGTCTAGCTAGGTAGATTAATTTGTGCTTCACCCCGTGTCATGTTAACAACATTTTAATATTCCCGTGTTAATAAACGAGAATGAACTAAATAATTAAACGTGGAGCTTCATTTGTATACAACTCGTTGCATATCGAGCTTCACTTAATGTGCAGTGTTTGATTGTTGTGATTGTCATGCTATGCATTAGACCGTTCATGCATCATGTGTGTCTTGCATCATGTGGTGTATATCGTGTGTTGATGCTGGTTTCCGGTTTCCTCCTTCTCGATAGAGTTCCGCAAACGTGTCAGGAGTGAGGACCCGTTCGACTACATCGGTTCGTCTGCTTCACGGAGTCATTCTTCTTCCATGCGGGATCTCAGGCAAGATGACCATTTCGCCAGATACCATTACTATCATTGCCATGCTAGTTTTATCGTTTCTATCGATTATGTCTCGTTGCCTACCACATGATAAATATCAGCCTCTCAACGATGCCATGAAAACCCTCAACCTGTTCAACCTAGCAAACCACTGATTGGCTATGTTACTGCTTGCTTAACTCCGTGTTAGCGTTGTTAGTTTGCAGGTGCAGCTGCTTCCATGTGAAAACATGTGTTCCTTGTTATATCACCATATTAATGCTATTTAATTTAATGCACCTATATACTTGGTAAAAGGTGGAAGGCTCGGGCTTTCTAGCCTAGTGTTTTGTGCCAACTTTGCCCCCTTAGTTTCGGCTACCGGTGTTATGTTCCATAATTGAGCGCTCCTAACACGATCGGGGTTGTTATGGGGACCCTCTTGATAATTCGTTTTAGATTAAAGCTGGTCTGGCAACGCCCAATATTGGTACTATTTGCCCAACATAATAATCCTGTTAATTTGAAATGCATAGGGAGTTAGCGCTATCCGAGGAGTAATTCTACATAATACATGGAGGGCCAGTGCTGATGGTGTTGGTCCAAAACATAGCACCGTGCGGGGCCAACCCGGGGCAACTCGGGTGATGTCTATCAGGCCACCATACGCTTCCTTGTCCGTCATGTCCTGAGAACGAGATACGCGGCTCCTATCGGGATCGTCGACACGTCAGGTGGCCTTGCTGGATTAGTTTGACCTTTGACGAGATATCTTGTGCATCGGGATTCCGGTGATGCTTTGGGTAATCTCGGAGTTTAGGTTTTCCACTAAGGAATCCGACGAGATCGCGAGTGTCGTGATCGAGGATTTCTATGCGGCTTGTGGTAATTTGTGATGGACTAGTTGGAGCACCCCTGCAGGGTTAAATCTTTCAGAAAGCCGTGCCCGCAGATGTGGCAACGTGGAAACTTTGTTTAACACTGGTTCTTGATAACTTGAAGTTAACTTAATTAAAACATGCCAACTGTGTGTGTAACCGTGACTGTCTCTTTCGTGAGTTCCTTCTCCGATCGAGGACATGGTGGGGTTATGTCTTACGTAGGTAGGTGTTCAGGGTCATGTATTTGATCAACAGTAGTTCACGTCCGCTATGGGTAGATCTTCCCCTCTTATTTCTTGTACTCATAAGTTTAGCCACCAAATATATGCTTAGCCGCCGCCGCAACCTCATCACTTAACCATACCTCAGCCACTAAGCTTTGCTAGTCTTGATACCTTTGGAAATGAGATTGTTGATTCCCTGTGGCTGACAGATTACTACAACACCAGTTGCAGGTACAAGTAAAGGTTATTGACGCGAGCGCGTCGATCGTTCATTTGGAGTTGCTTCTTCTTCTTGTTCTTCCTCGATATAGGATGGGTTCCAGGCCGGCTGCCTGGGATAGCAAGGATGGGCGTCGTTCTTCTTTTCTCGTTTGTTTTCGTCCGTAGTCGGACCCTCCTCTTCTTCATGATGATTATGTATTGTATTGTTGTGACTCTGATGTAGCTTGTGGCGCGTGTAAGACAATTCTCTATATAAACCACTTCTTTTCAGTACATGTACTTGTAACGATATCCATTCTTGCGACACGACGTGATGCGGTTCTATCCCTGATGAGGCCCTCGTGCCAAATTGAGGATAGGGTCGCATCTTGGGCGTGACACTCGAGGAGTCCCTTGATCGTTTGGCGGGGAGAGAGAGGTATCGCATCGAGAGCGGAACTAGCGATCAACACCGACAAGGTCCTTTCTACCCAGGTTCGGGCCGCTTGACACGTAAAACCCTACTCCTTCTTAGTTTGTATTGTGTGCTTACTGGAGGGTGGTTTTGCTAGAGTAACTTAGTAGCTGATTAGGTAATCTCTGATCCCCAAAAAGTTCAACCCCTAAGAATGAGCTTTGGGCCTCCTTTTATAGGCAAAGGGGTCACCAATAGGTTGCTCACGGGATGCACAGTAAATAGTGTTCACCGCTCCACATCTTCGGTGGTGTCAGGGGCAGTAAATGCCTTGTCTGACCCCTGACCTGCCGCAAGATGGTTGCGACACGTACCCAGGTGAATCGACACCTGGGCCTTGTGCGGGCCCACGAGGGATGTGCTGGACCGGTCGGATTGTGGTGGAAACTGGTGGGGACACCTGGCGAGCGAACATGGTCTTGCTGGCTTGGAACCTCCATCGGGTGACTTGGTCACCTCCCCGGCAAGGAGGGTTTGCCGGGGGCCTTGAACACTTTTTCGGCAAGTAGGGCTTGCCGGGGGGGCCTCGCTAGTCGTGCGAGCCTTCCCGGCAAGGGAAACTTACCGGGGTCTTGCTATTATTCGGGTAGTCTTCCTTGCGAAGCGGGCTTGCCGGGGCCTTGGGAATCTTCCCGACAAGGAGGGCTAGCCGGGGACTTGTGTGTGGAGCCGTTGTACTCCACGCCCCTCGCAGTGAGGGAAGGGCGTGGCCTTGACACGTCTTGGACTGCATTTCTGCTGCTCTTCCCGGTACACTGTCGTCACGGGCGTCGCCGATGCCCGTGCACAAGTGCACTGACACCGCCGAAGCTATGAGGGAAGAGCACCCGAGCCTCCGCTATAATAGAAATGGTAGAACACTTGGTAGGGGGGTTCATTCCGACACAAGTGCAACACACCAAGCCACTTGGCCTCTGGAGGCTCGAGAGCACTTTGTTAGTTCATCCACCAACCTCCATGAGAGGCAATCCACCAAAAGGAGGAGTAGGGTTTTACGCTTCGCAGTGGCCCGATCCTGGGTAAACTGTTGTGTTCTGTGCTACCTTCACCTTCGAGTGAGTCCTTTGTCATTTCCATCGAGTAGCGGGCTAGGTGAGGCTGAGGCAGGAGAGATCGTCGTACACGCCCATGTGTTCGATTCCTTAGGGTTTTGCGGAGCCCGAAATCCGACAAACGACAACAACGACAACAACAACGAAACAACGAGGACGACGACGGCGTCGATGACCACAACAACAACAACAACAAGAACAACAAAAAAACAACAACAACAACGAAGACGACGACGACCATGACAAGAAGAACAAGAACAACAACAGCAACAACAACAACAGCAACAACAACAACGACAACAACAACAACAACAACAACGACGACGACGACGACAACAACAACAACGACGACGACGACGACAATGAAGACGATGACGACGACGTTGATGACGATGACGACGTCAACAACAACAACAACAACAACAACAACAACAACCACAACAACAACAACAACGACGAAGACAACGACGACGACGATGACGATGACGATGACAACGACTACAACAACACAAGCAACATCAGCAGCAGCAACAACAACAACAACGACGACGATGACGAAAATGACAATGACAACGATGACGACGACGACAACGACGATAACAATGCCAATGACAAGAACAACGACAACTACCACAGGAACAACAACAACAACGACAACAAGAACGACGACGACAACATCGACAACAACAACAACAGCGACAACAACAACAATAATAAGGATCAAGACAAGGATGATAACGATGAGAACAACGACAACAACGACAACAACAACCACAATGAGAACAAAGACAATAACAACAATAGAAACAACAACAACGACGACGACGACGACGAGGACAACGACGACGAGGATGATAACGATGACGGCGACGACGACCACGAAGATGATAACGACAGCCACAACAACA
>NC_058521.1:286698098-286708098 GCF_904849725.1 Hordeum vulgare subsp. vulgare | reverse complement strand
CCGGCAAGCTTACTTGCCAGGACGAAGTGATGAGGAGATGACTACTTGATAGAGGCGAAGTTGTCCCTGTCTTTCGATGAGATCATGGGTATCGTTTTTGTAGAGTCGACTTTGACGATCTGACTACGAACGTGTGAGGACGTCGCACCTTAGCAGTCGCTAAACGAACTCCGAGAGGTTATTGACCACGCCGGAGCACGATCAACCTGACCACGAAGGTCTGTTTCCTACACGCAAACAAAGAACAAGCAAGAAGCTAAGATGCAATCAAGATATTGCGAATATAAGAGGAAAGCTTTATTGATGAAGGTCGGGTTCTGTGACGCCTTTGTCTCGTCATAGAGCACAAGCGAAGAACGCGAAGTTGCAGCTATGGCGAACTTGTAATCTAAACAATACCCAACCAAAAAGCTACTAGGTTGATCTACTTATATCGGAACATGGGGTAGCGGCCAAGGAGGTGGGAGGACATACCAAGGCAGCCTAAAACTAACCCTAGGTCGTACAAGGCCTATGGGCCCAAGTGGAGGTGGTGCAACACCTTTGGACTTGTTGTTTGACTCGGATTCTGGTGCAACGTCATTTTTTTTGGTCTACATCTCCACGCTCGGAACGAATTTAAAGGTGATTCCTGTTGGGCCTGAAGCTAGTAAAATCTACTTTGCAGCCCAAAAAGAATCACACAATTCGGAGTCGGGATGAAATAGTTGAAGGCGTTTTGGTACAGGTATGTCTGTGAAGTCCGAATCTGAGTCGAGAACATGAAAGATTTGTACTCTATCTTCTCTTGGGCTAAAAGTGACGTGAGAGAACTTCTCGAACATCAACTAATTATTTATTTTAACATGAGAGGTCCTATTGAATAACATCCAACCATTTCCACTTCCCTTGTCATCACACGTGATTCGTACAAGTATTCGGCCATTCTGCATTTAGGCATAAAATAAAAACAGGTGAAGTATGTTTGTTCCAGATAACATAAATAAATTATTGCATGAGTTTTATCAGAAATCACCTCAAATAAATAAGCATATGCAATGATTGTGATAATATCAAAGGTAGTCATGTCCTCATCATCCTCCCCTTCTTGACAATAAAGCCTTCCTCGGCGCTGCTTAATCTGAAATTTGGCTAACAAAGGAGACAAGGTGTACATGTTGTATATGTATATATCATCCATTTTTACTTCCCTTGGTTTTTGCACATATGACACATGTATACATGAGTAACTTTCATATGTTATGAAATATAAAGCCCAAATATTATAACAAGAAGTAGAAAGCATGAAAATATTGCAACTCAGTTTGCACATATAAGTGAATCTCTTATTTATATCAAAAAGTTGACAATTCTCATCACTATACCATCCCAACATTGGTGAAGAAAATGGAATTGTTTCAAATGTACATGCTACACGAAGGCCCAAGGCCCCGGCAAGCTCCTTCTCGGGATGACGGGGCTGGGCACTGGAGGGCAACCGCCCTTGCGACAGTGCCACCACCCCAAGTTCCAACGCCTTCCTCATGCGCCAGAGGAGCGTCTAGGTGTCGAAACACCGGGATACGTGTCTTCACCAGCACAACGCTGACAAGGACAAGACGTGCATTTAATGCACCTAACAACGATAGATGGATAAGCACCGCTCTAGGTTCACTATAACTCCTCGGGAACCTTCCATCGAGCGTTGTAGGTGACCCCTTTGCCTATAAATGGAGGCCTTTATCTCATTCATAAGGGGTTAGACTCTTTGGACATTGACGCATAACACTATCATCAACAGTCATTGTAACAAACAACAAAACGCTTAATACAATCAGACAAGCAGGACGTAGGGTCTTACACGTAAGCAGCCCGAACCTGGGTAAAAAGGCTTGTCGGGTGCTGATCGTTAGCTCACCTCTTCACGTCACCTATCCCCGCGCTACAATCACAAGGGTTTCACGTAGATTCCCATAGGTGTCGACCTCGCACTGCTGACATCTTCGGCGCGCCAGGTAGGGGGTGTGGAGCCTTGCTCAAATTTGAGAAAACTTAGCACTAGATTCTTGGAAGTTTGGGCACTACGTCGCGTTCCCTCGGAAACGGGGTACCTCGGCCGATGCTCTGTTCTGCTACCGGCTTCCCAAGGCCTGCGCGAGCGCGTTGCTACGCGAGTGCGGGGCAGGGAGGCGGAGGCTCCAAAGGTGCCGCCGTCAGGCCGATGCGTCGCTCGGGGCCAACGCGCAGCTGTCGAGGGCGTGCCTGGGCGCTTCACAGAGGCCTCGGTGCATACTCCGACGGAACTACCTCTGCGGAGTGATGCATAGTCGTTGAGGATGCGCCACACACGGTCCCAAAGCCCCAGCGCCTACTCCAGCATAAGTGTTGTGCCCCTGAGAGCGTCGTATCGTCGCCCAAGATGTGCTCGGGGGCTCCGCCAGCACAACCTAGCAAGAAGAAGGCAAAGGGGTTACACCCTGGCAAACTTTTTCTCCAAACGAAGGTCTCGAACTGTCGGTAAGAAGTCTTTGCCGGAGAAAAAGCCGCCGGGAGCGGTAATTTCCTGCTTGCCGGGTACTCCGACGCCCCAGAAAAAGATTCAAGCGCCATGCAACCACGAAGTGAGCAGATAAGTTTTAAGTTTCAGTTTGAGATCTGACGTAGATAGATTCTCTGTTTTTCCCGTTAAAAGTTACCAATCTTTCTGCGTGGAATCTGCGCATACTGGAACCTTTCCAAAGATCAGTGCACCTTGGCTTTGTTTCGAAATCGTTCGAACGACCTGAACGGCCACACAGCGCCTTCAAATTGTTTCGAACCTGATCAATAGAGCAAGCGGCTACGTAGCACCCAATTTCGTCTCAAGTTGAGCTTGGCGGTTTCTATGGTTGCACTGAACATGGCAAGGAGCCTTGCCGGTAGTTGCCGGCAAGCTCCCAGATTATGCAAAGGCGAATCATAAAAAGAATATAATCGAAAAAGGGAAAACGGTGTTTTCATTCATTTGTTTGGGATATTCTCAAACATATTACATGGATGATACGATCTACTCTAACCTAGAACCACAGTCTTTGGCGAGGAAGTACGCTCGCCGAACTAGAGTTAGGGAAGACATGGACCAACTCTCCACGAGATCCAGGCTGGTTCCTCCAGGACCAGCATTGCGCGGAGGAGAACGAGGCCGGGAGAGATGGAGGACCAGAAGTCCAAGCGCTGACGGGAAGAGGAGGCAGCTCCGGTCGGTTCGGCGCGGGAGACAGCGAGTGGCAGACTGACGGTGATGGTACGGCCGGCGGTTAGCCCGAGGCCACGTCCTCGTATGCAGACCATGTGTGCAGGGGCCTGACCCGCTTTCGATATCGTCACCATCCGTCCCTTCCTGGTCGCTCCCACGCGAGGAAGGGCTTTCAGTCTCGCTCGAGCTTTCTTTGCAGCAGCCGATACGCGCACCTCAGCTCCCATATAGCTTAATGGAGAGCACGTTATCCGCCATCCTCTTGAAACGGAGAACGTGCCTATCCCAAAGGCTATGGGCGCGGGCAAAGCTTTTCCACCAGCGGCTGAGGAACAAGGTCCGGTGCCCAGTACGCTCCGCAACCACCGGCACGGTGCCATTGTCGCAGCCATGCATGCGAAGCTACAGGGTCGGGGACCCCTCTCCTTCCGTTGCCTCGAAGAAGACACCACGGAGTATGAGTGGGACCGGACGGGTCCTCGTAACTAGACGAGAACCTCCATCGGGTTCCTTTCGACGTGGTCCGCCACAGGAGCAAGCCTCAAAGAAGGCGGAGGCGCTGGAGTAGCGCTCCGCCTCCCCCGGCCTCACCCTCCACGACGACCGCGACCCCTCGTCCTTCCTCCGCTACGGGCGCTCGGGCCGTCTTCGGCCGCGGCGCCCCCCAGAAGCTGTGGCATGATCCGAACGGGATCCTCTCGCCGCCCTGGCGCCTGACGGTGGCCGACCCCGTCCCCTAACCCTTGTTAGGGGCGAGCGCCACTTGCAGATACAAGAAGATTCTGAAGACCAAGGCTGATGAGTTGGTGGATTCAGAAGGAGTTGGGTGAGGAAAACCCCTCGCAAACCCTCCCAATTTATAGGACGGGGTGCGGGGGCTAGCCTCCCTTGCTCCGGAAGCCACCACCCCTCTCACCCAATCGCTCGAGCTCACGGGCAAACACAGAACCGCCCTTCTGCACCAATGCATGCACGGGCGGGCCCAGCCAGTACTGTGCCTTTTTAGGCCACGTCTGCCACCTGTCCATCCATAACTACGCATGCCACTCGCATGGCAGAGGCATTTCAGGAGGTCGAAAGGCCACACCGCGCACGACCCCCCCCCCCACTTCGCGCGTCCAATGCACAACATGGGGAAAAGCAACCGCCAACGGATACAACCATGAAGGCACGTGCACCTCTTAGGGCCTGGCCCAACACCGCTTCGCGGGCGTGTGTGGACCAGGCTCGGGGACTCGTGTCGGTGCAATAAAGACTGGGGGTCCCTAGTGCCCCATACTTGTGCACGGGTGGGAAGATCGGCAGGGCATGGCAGGACCCAGACAAGATACAACCCCCTGGAGTATCAAGGCCTCGGCAAGCCTGCCTTGCCGAGAAGATGACCAAGGCCACGCCCATTTGGTGGGCGTGATGAACTCACCAAATACAAGACCTTGGGAAGCCTCCCTTGCCGGGATGACGACCCAAGTCCCCGCCAAGCTCACTTGCCAGGACGAAAACCCATGGCCCCGGCAAACTCCTTGCCGGGATGACGGGGCTGGGCACTAGAGGGCAACCGCCCTTGCCACAGAGAAGCCGCCCCCAAGTTCAAGCGCCTTCCGCATGCGCCAGCGCAACGTCCAAGTGTCGAAACACCTGGATACGTGTCTTCACCAGCACTAGGTTCACTGTAACTCCTCGTGAACCTACCATCGATCAGTGTAGGTGACCCGTTTGCCTATAACAGGAGGCCCTTAGCTCATTCATAAGGGGTTAGACTCTTTGGACGTTGACTCATACGACGAACATCAACAGTCACCGTAACAAACAACATAAAGCTTACTACAATCAGACAAGCAGGACGTAGGGTTTTACGCGTAAGCGGCCCGAACCTCGGTAAAAAGGCTCGCGGGGTGCTGATTGTTAGCTCTGCTCTTCACTTCACCTCTCCCCGCCCTGCAATTACAAGGGCTTCACATTCATTCCCATAGGTGTCGACCTCGCACCGCCGACAAACAACAACAAGGACGATGACGACAACGACAATGACGAAAACAATGACAATGAGAAGAACAACGACAACAAAAACAACAAAAACAATGACAACAGCAACAACAACGAAAACATCGACATCAACGACAACAACAACGACAACAACGACAATAACGATATAAACGATAACAATAACAACAAAAACGATAGAGATGACGATAACGATGACGCCGACACCGTCGATGATGACGATGATGATGACGACGATGACGATGTTGATTGTAACATCCCAAAATTATAAATTTTGTTATGTTAATATAATTATTAGATTGATTGTTTGTTTGATTGCTGAGTGACTGAAACTTGTGTGAAATTTGAAACTTTTCGAAACTTTTAAATGAGAGGGAATAAAATGACTTTCCCCTTCTTCGGTGAATTCAAATTAAATCTTTTAAAAGCAACGAGAGAAGATGACATGAGTTCTTCAACTATAAAGAATTTGAACGGAGATATTTGCATTTGAATTCTTTCGCATTTCCATTCGTTTTCCTCGTGCAAGAAATGCCGGGAAATTCTTTCGTCTTTTGTTTTGCATTTCCATCGCGCGAGAAATGTCCGGAGAAAACTCGCTTGCACGAAAGAGAGAGAGCGGAGGAAAATGACCCTCCAAAAGTGCGGGAAATTCTTGAAATATTTGAGCCAAGAAAACCCAAAGTTCTTTTGCAAAAATAATTGCAAAGAGAAATAGAGCAATTTAGTGAATTTCTGAAAAAAAACATTTTTTAAAAAGTTTTTATTTTGGCTTTAAGAAAATGTTATTCGGGTAGAGATTTTTTTCTGATTTTTTTGATATATAATACCATATATGGATATTTTGATTTGTTTCCTTTTATTTAGTTTTTATTTTCTGTCTCGGGAAAAACTTAGAATTAGGAAGGATTATTTTTTTCCACCGCCGCCCTGGGCGCAACTTAGCCACCTGGGCCGAATCCTCACCTTACCTGGGATCAAACCGACCCCCCCCTCTACCCCCTCTCGCTGGCCAGTGGGCCCCCTGGCCGACACCTAGCTCCCCACGTCTCCTTCCTTCCTCTCTCTCCTCTCCTTCCTTCTTTCTCTGCTCACCCGAGACCGCACCACCTCCAGCCACGATTTCCTTCCCAGTACTCCCTCTCCTCCCTTAACTCTCCCTCCCTCCTCTCTCTGCCCGTGGACCACCTCCTGCCCGAGCCCCCTCTCCCCCACGTCACCTTTCTTCTTCCTCCTCCCTCTCTTTCCTTTCCTCTGCAGACCAAACCGAGCCGCACCACCACGAGCGATTTCTTTCCCTACTGCCTCCCTCTCCTTCCATAGTACCACCCCCACCTAGCCTATATAACCCCCCCTCGGCCACCCCATTCCCAACCCTAGCAGCCGCCGCCGCCGCCACGAGCTGCTCGCCGGAGCCCGAGGCTGCCACCCCTCGGCCTCGCCCTGGGAGCCACCCCCCGGAGCCCCCTCTCCCCGAGCGCCTCCCCCCGCGGAGGAGGAGCACCGCCGCCGCCTTCCCCGAAGCCCTCCACTGCCCCGGAGCCCCCTCCCTCGCCGGCCAGCCCTCCCTCGCCGGTGCAACTCACTGCCCAGCAAGGTAGCTCCCTCCTCTCTCTGTATTTCATGTCTTTTCTTTTCTTAGTCGTTAGATATTAGATAGAGGGCCTAGATTAGATCTTTCGTACCCCTTCGGTCTAATAAGATTGTTTTTTTCACTTATGTTTTAACCAGTGAACTTGCTTAGCTTCGGCCGTTTGCCCGAAGCGTTCCAACAAACACCCCTCCCAGCCACTAGCAACAGGCCACGTGTACCCTCTTTTAATACTAGTTAGCCCCATATTTTTCTGCCTACTCACAAAAAACAGAAACTTTCAATTTTGTTTTGGCCACAACTTTTTATCCCTAAGTCCAATGACATTGATTATTTTTCCAGTAGCTCACAAATTGCCTGTAGTTTTTAAAAACATATAATTTGTCTATGTTTGAAATTTTTAAACATAAGTTAGAGCAGATTTAGTTTAAACCTTGTTTTGCCTATTCCAGGAGTTTGAAAAATGATTTTGAGTTGATTCTTTTTGCTACTGCTTTCTAGTGATAAAATCTTACTGTGGTAGAAGTTTCAGAATTTGTAAAGTATTTTTACTGGTGTTTTCAACAGAAACAAGTTTCCGCCATACCGGCGCGCGTTGAATTCTTTTGCGTAGTCTTTAGCAAATCATTGCATGTGATGTTATTTTTACTTGTGGCATGATTGAATTGCTTATGGTGTGCTTTGTGTTTGTATCGGTAGATCATCCGTAGTGCGAACCGTGTTACTTAGAGATGCTCGAGCAGGACAACTATCATCATGGCAAGTCACTTTGATCATACTATCACCCATGTTTTATGCATTGTAGTTCTACCATCCTATCCCCAATTACATGTTGCCTAGGTACTTGGAAACTTTAGTGTAAGTTGTAGTATCATGTGGTAGGAACACAACCCCGATACTTGGCCCCGGGACGACAATTTCTTAATGCTATGCTTGAGTAGACGGGTTATCGGTTGAGTGTATACCACGAGTGATGCGAGTTGATATAATAATCAAGACCGGACTAAGACAAGATTTTCAAGACCTCGGACGCAATGCAACACTCGGTGAAGGACGGTTGATCGGCTCCCTGGAAAACCCAGTGGGTGCCCGGGATGCTGGAGACGTCATGTCATCCTGCGGAAAGCTTCACCCAGGCTCAAAGAGACGGACGGATATTTTCAAGACCCAAGGCTTACCTGCACAGCCAAAAGTCATTATGGGCTCTGGCTTGGTTGGACAGCGCGGCGACTCTGGTCAGGCGGTGCTAGCAGATGTAGACGAACGGTAGGAATGGATGGGCACCGACAGGGATTCAGAGGGAACCGTTGAAAGACCATGTTTTGATCATCCGGTCTTCAAACACCCTGAAGTGCGAGGACATACACGGAGGCGATCAAATCTTGTGGGGAACATGTGCAAAACTCTGCAGAGTACTCAAACCTAATCGATTAGCCGTGTCCACGGTCATGGACAACTTGAGCCAAAGGAACTGAAGTTATCTGGATTTCTCAACACCATTATATATATTTGATGAGGGTAATTATTGACAACTCGGGTACGAGAACTAGTTGTCGGAACCATCTCGTTAACAACCAACTTTTGTAGTAATATTTTGCTTTTAGCCCCCTCTTGATGTAGGAGAAAATTTGCTTTACGCTACAAACTTATAGCCCCACCTCCCATATATGCATATAGTATAGATGATTACTTTTCATCCCTCTTTTATGTGACTTGCCAGCATATTCAATATGCTGACCTACACGGCTGCAACGTCTTATGTTGCAGATATTTTTCTTCGACGAGTAAGAGTACGATTCAGGGTTACGGTCTACACTCAACTTGCCGTTGGTGTTTATTGGGACTCCACTCCCTTGTCTGCTTCCGCTGAAATATTTAAGGTATATATCAGTTTTACGTTATTTACATGTGATTGCAGTTTGATATATACATTGATGTACTGTGCGTGCCAGCATACTGATCCAGGGATGGCACAGAAACATAGAGGCTTGACTCGTCTTGAGTCGGTTCGCTACATCGATGACGACGACACGACGACTACAACAACAAGTACAACAACCATAAGGACAACGACGGCAACGACGACAATGACGAGCACAACGAGAAGAACGATAACAAATACAACAACAACAATGACAACAACGACAGTAACGAAAACCGTGACAACAACGACAACAACAACAACACCACCACCACCACCACCAACAACAACAACTAAGACGACGACGACGACAACAACAACAACAACAGCAACAACAACAACAACAACAACAACAACAACAACAACAACAACAACATAAACAACGACAACAACAACAACCACGATGACGACGACGACAGAGATGACAACAACAATAATGATGAGAACAACGACAACAACGACAATAACAACAACGACGACAAAAACGACAACAGCAACAACAACAACAATAACATAAACAACAACAACAACAACAACAACAATGACAAAAACAACAACAATGACAACAACAATAACAACAACAACAATAACAACGACGAGGACGACGAGAACAACGACAACAACAATAAAAACGACAACAACGACAAAAGCGGCAGCAACGACAACAACAAGAACAACAACGACAACAACAACGACAACGACAATGACAACAACGGCAACAACGATATCAACGACAAGAACAAGAACAACAAAAAACAACAAGAACAACAAGAACAACAACAAGAACAACAACATGAACAACGAAGACGACGACGACGACAACAACACCAACAAGAACAACAACAGCAACAACAATAGAAACACAAACAACAATAGAAAGAACAACAACAACAACAACAACAACAACAACAACGACAACAACAACAGCAATGACAACCACCACGACGACGACAATGACGACGACAATGAAGACGATGAGGACGATGACGACGACGACAACAACGACAATAAAAAGAACAACGACGACAATGGTGAAAACAACGACGACAACAACGAGAACGACAACAACGACAACAACAAGAACAATAACGACAACGACAACAACAACAACAACAACAACAACAACAACAACAACAACACAACAACAACAAGGACAACAACATCAATAACAACAAGGACGATGACGACGACAACGACGAAGAGGACAATAACGATGACAACGACGACAACGACGACCACGAAGACGATGACGACAGCAACAACTACAACAATT